>NW_019174617.1:1483777-1731710 GCF_002260705.1 Seriola dumerili | reverse complement strand
AAAAAAAAAAAAAGCTAGGGACAGCTGGTAAAAACCATTCATATTGATTAAACAATCTCTGCTCATCATATCCAGAAATAGTGCTGCCAATGTAGATTGAAATGCACATTACAGTATATGCACAGTAACAGGCTGCAGTAATAATTAAACAAGCAAACCACAGAGCATCCAGTTGTGTGCTTCATAGAAATTTATAGCAAAGAATATTTTGTATAAATGTCCATCATGGGAGAAAAACTATGTAATTAAAAATCTATATTCTCTTTCTAGAATCAATACATTGCTCTCTGTGCAGGTCCCTCGTGGCAGGAAAGGATTTAAATTTTTGTAAAAATAACTACCTAAAATGTGGATTTTTCTTCCTGTTGTATTCGAAATACAGGAAAAAAAAAAAAAACAAAGTCAGGGGAGGGGAAAGATGAAGAGAACAGACTTGTGCAGAAAGGCAGACTTGTCTCTCCGTTCCCTTAGGCCTGTGGTGTGGGCACTGACTCTATTTGACATCGAGATGCAGCAGCACTGAGAAAGACGGAGTGAGGCAGAGACAGAAAACACAGAGAGGGAGACATCAGAGTTCTTGTGCCTTCAGGGGTTGTGTAAATGTGAGTCATGCCATGATGGGGCGACTTGTTCAGGGTAACATGGCCCTTATAACTTTCATTTCGTTTGGGGAGTTCAGACATTTTTGACTTCCTAGTTCCTACTCTTCTCTGAGTGGCAAAACGAACTGAGATAAAAAATACAAAAGGGGGCTGAGATTAGATATTAAGGGGGTACAAGGTGACGTCTAGCTGTGGAAATTTGGAAAAACATAACAAAATTGAGACGAGGGAGAAACTGGATGGTCCAGTATGTGATGTAAGTGCACTGCAAACAGAACATACTATCACCAAACCATAGCAGCCAGTGGCTTGCTTCACCATACCAACTTAAAGGTCCCATATTTTACACTTATATGTAAGTGTTGATATCCATGAGAAGATATATTTGTGGTTTTAAGTACCAAAAACAGTCTCAGTGTAATTGTACATCTTCTCTCTCAGGCTTCTCTCTGGAGCTCTAGTAGCAACAGGTCGATGAGCCAATCAGAAGAGTGGTTCTGAGCCTCTCATCTGATTGGCTGATTTACTGAGTGATCGAATAAAAATATAGCAGATTTCAGGTAAACACTCAGAGAAACCAAATCCTGCGAGGCTCGGACGATGGGTGCGGGTGGGATGGGCTTGGGGCATGGCTAAGGAGCGGTGACTGCTTTGTTGTGACATCACAAAGTTACAGACGGCTTGTGTTAAAGCTCCGCTTCTGAATACAGGCCGCGTGTATTTCTCTGTGGAATGAGCACTTTGGTACCTAGACCTGTTTTATAATCAAAAAAGACATGGGAATCTCACTTTATACAATATGGGACCTTTAATAAGGTCATGAGATGTCAGTTTTGTATTCACAGTTTGTTTCCACTGCCCCTAGGGCTGCCACGATACCAGATTTGAATTCACAATTACGTTTTTATCACGATATCTATAGAAAATTTAAAAAACAAAATAATAATACTAGCAGTCAGATTAATCTTTACCTTTGTTTATTCTGTGTTGTGTTTTTTTTTTTAGGCAAATGAATTACACTCAAATACAAGTGTAGAGAGGTGGAGAGAGAGTCTGTAACCATAGACCATGTGCAATAAGAACAATTACACTGAATGGCTAGTGAAAAGCCAACCAGATGCACTAATAAACAAAAAATCCACAAGGCCTAACATCATGATATTGTGTATCAATAACATTATATCAATATATATATATATATATATATATTTTAAATATCACAATTATCACCTCAAGAAAATCTCTGAAGGTGAATTTCCTATTGTACTAAAACAAATGGAGACCAGTAGTTGCCTGAAGGATGTGAAATCAGTCTGAAAGCGTGGTTTGCTTTGAAAAATTGTTGGCAACAATGTAGCTTGCATCATTAGTAGTTAATGGGCTAAAACATGCAAAAGCTTCAGTATGGTCCTTTAATTGGTTTTGGCGACATCATTTATTTCATTTTTGTGCTATTAATCATTTTGCAAAAAGTTTTTTAAACCATTTCACAAAGAAGATGGAGAGGAATAAAGTATGACTCCTCTCCTCGAGTGTTCTGTAACGCCCACTTTCAACACATAAAGCCGTTTCCTCGCCCTAACCCCATAATGCTTTTGACTTCAACAGTGGAAAGTGAAGCCAATAGGAGACTAGCCACAAACCACTAGGGAGAGATGGGAGTAAAACCTTTGGGTAATGCACTCCACACAATGGCCCTATTTACTGAGGCACCTGAAAGAGAGCTCCATGGTGCAAAACAGCACATTACTGTGTAGGAGGACTGTGTAGGATTTCAGACCAATCACGCGGTATCCTTCACGCGGCTGACAATAAACGTGCGAGAGGGAAAGTGGATAGTGGCAATTCTGGGGCGTGCATGTGCGTAGGTGTGTGTGTGTGTGTGGATGAGAGGGAATCTGCTTTTTTTTTTTCATATAGATCAAAGACAGTGTGAGGATATATGTGTAGGTATGCATGTGTTGACAGCTGCAGTCACCCTGCTGCGCTGTTACATAATGTAAATACCAAATAGAGAAACTGTACACCTAAAAATGGCTGTTATAGTAAAATAACATTGTTACTTTACTTCGAGGAATACTTTATGAGTAGAAAGCAAGAAAATCAGTAGTCCATTTAAAGACTAGAGGGTTTTTATGAAACGTGACAGAGGAAAATTTGAACCTTGAATACATTTCCTCAACTTGGTAATTGTTCACCTCTTCTTATCTGCACTTTCTCGCTACACCTCAAATTTAGCAAAGTAATCGAAAATGAAGCAAAATTAAATAGACCGATGGAATGCATTTTCAAGTAAGCCACCCAGCCCTGTGCATGTGTGTGTGTATGTGTGTGTGTGTCTGTGTGTCTGTGTGTGTATCCATTTACTTCTCTGTATACCTGCCTGTCCCTTTGGTTTGTCTGTCATTGTGTGCCGTGGTCCATTTGGCCCCACACAGTAAGAAACAGAGTGGTTGGTGTTACAAATCCCATCTGAATTCCTCAGTGAAAGGGGATTGAGTGCCCACCTTCTGACCGTGCATTCCAAAAAGCAGTAGGGTGCCCTCTTTGATATCTGCCCGCAGAACAAAACACAGCTCCTTTGCCTATAAGGTGGCATTTTCTATCAAAGCAAAAGGCCATAATCCGGACTTATACACTAAATCCTATGTACACTGACATAATGCCCCCTAAGCTGCCTAATTCCTTCTAGAGCCCTCAATGTTTTCTCCACTGTCGCTCTCTTTTTCTGTCTGTCTTGCTCTTTTTCTCTCTCGTACTCGCACTGTATCTTTCCTTCATGTCTCTCTTCTCTCTATCCCTTTTCACATGGCTGTCAGTTCACCCACTTCACAGTATTGTTCTTGTTTTTTGTTTTTTTTCCTTCCCTCTATTCATCTTCCGCTCTGGCCTTCTCTTTGTTTCCCCAGCACATATTTATACTCTTCACCCCCTTCCCCCCTTTTTTCTCTATTTGGTTTTTTTTTTCCCATCTGTAGTCCCATCACAACAACAACAAAAACAACACCACCAATATTCTGTACTTTCCCCCAAACAACTATTCAAGTGCTGCTAGGTTGCTAGGATACCCCGCGGCCATTGTGATTGGTTCTCATTATAGCTGGGATTTGCGTTTAATCCAGGCTATGTAATTGGCCTGCTCTCCAGTGTTCAGGCAGGCTTAACTCCTCAGACAAGCATGCATTTAGCAATGATGCAGTGCTATCATGTATCAACAAATACAACAAGCTAATACAGATAGAAATACACTCAATTCCAGCTCTCTTATTGCGCTCTCTCTGAGCAACGGCGAAACAATCCGCCCTTTGTTCGCCGCCGCCAACCCCCGCTCGACAACAACCCCGGTCAAGCGCGTACGTCACACGACGCTGAGAAGTCAAGTACCTCGTGACACGTGGTCGGATTGCACTCACTTTGCTGTCACGTTCTGCATGTGGTGGGGTGGAAACGGGTGGTCATCGTGACGACACCGCACACACAGGATGTCGAGGCGAGACGTTGTCACATCAGAGCACGCTGACGTGTCACACATACATGACCACGCGCACACGTACGGGCAAGGGTGACACATGTGAGATGACTGTCACTGTGGCAAAGTGGTGATAAGACATTAAAATGCAGCAGAATGTGTGTGTGTGTGTGTGTGTGTGTGTGTGTGTGTGTGTGTGTGTGTGTGTGTGTGTGTGTGTGTGTGTGAGACAGAGAGACAGCTTACGTTGACAGATATTGACTGGCTTGACAGAGATCATTCTGTTTTGTGTTATATAAACCTAGAGCTGTCTGATGTACATGAAGCTATATTGTTGTACCGCCCAAATCAATTATCCAGACCTGACATGAGAGCCTGATGTATTCACGCAGTTACATGTGACACAACATGAAAGCTGTGTTATATGACAAGCATTAAAGGCCTGGTTCGTTATCTGGCCTTAAAGACAGCTTTGGTACCTACATTTTTAGATATGGGCCTCTCAAACTCCTGTCCCCTCTCGTCCCAGTGGAGGTGAATGGCATCTAAATGATGAGTATTCCATTCACCTGCATTGTATTGAGGTGGAGGCAGAAATATGACTAAATCTGAAATATTCATATTTGAGAAGCAAGTACAAGTGATTTTTTTTTTTTTCATTTTTGTTTAAAAAAAAAAAATGACATAAATGATTAATCAGTTATAACAATGGTTGCCAATTAATCTTTTGAAAACTTTTTTATTTTAAGGATAAAGCTAAAACATAATTAAATGTTTTTTTTCTTAAATAATCATATTTTTTCACCAAAACTATACTGTTTTGCAGATGATTTGACAGCCCACTTGCAATACCTTCATGGCTCACCAGGGGCCTGCAGCCTTCAGTTTGGGCACCACTTAACTAATCATTTCAGTTTTTGAGTACTGATTGTATTCTGGATGTCTGAGGAAATAGTAATGCCATGTAAAGTGGAGACCAAAAGGGATCCAACAGGAAATGTTTGCTCCGCGGCCTCCTAGAAGGTTATTTGTAGGTATTTTGTAATTTGGGTGAACTCACCCTTTAAAATGATCTTTTATTACATCTCACTATAACAGCGTCTGATTTGATATTATGGAAAATTTATGGCTAATTTGGTCACAGATCATGTTTTCACCTAAACTCAACCTTTAACCGCCACTGTTAATCTGCTACCGCTTAAATAATGCACTTGCAGCTATATTTATCTGATCGTGTGTGTGTGTGTGTGTGTGTGTGTGTGTGTGTGTGTGTGTGTGTGTGTGTGTGTGTGTGTGTGTGTGCGTGCGCGTAACGGTGTCTGGGTTTGTGTCCCACCCAAGTAAGCCTAGCAGACTGTTTACGTGCTAATGGAGTTATGGCTCCCATATGGCAGCCATCATGGTGTTGGCTAGTGCTGATACACACATGCGCACGTAGACATGGCTTTGCAAATGCACGCGCACGCACACGCACACGCACGCACACGCACACATAGTGACAGCTGCTGGTTATAATGGACCCAAGTGCAAGAATTTTTATGGGACCCACCCTCACCCTGAGATGTATGCGTCTGCACTGAAACACACCTGAACTGCACCAAACACTGTTCACAAACATTCAGGAAGAAAATAAAAGAATGACATCACAGCCCTGGCTACAAATGATGCTATGATCCAATGCAATCATAAAACATCAGCAAGTTAACAAACCAACTAACTACTGCTAAAAAACTGAAATCACAACAGCTCACATTGTTTTTTTGCATTAGCTTCGCCCACATCAATATGTAACCTTTCTAACACCAAGGGGGAAAAAAATGTATTTCCAGGCAATTGACTTTCCCTTCACAGCAGACAGAGATTATTGGGCACAACATCCAGCATGCATCTGAATATAAAATGGGAGGAATATAAAGCATTTGCATTTGTATATATATTACACATTTACACTGGTTATCATAATTTCATGGGTTACAAAAAGGTCTAATAAAAAATAAACTTTGAATTTCAACTGGAAGAAATTATCTGCTTTTGTAAGAAAAAATAAAGTAACTGTGTGGAAACTCTTTTAAGTGTATTAAGTACAACATTTCAAGCCAAGAAGGAATGAATTTAGAAGGATGAATAAATATCCAGTTATTTACCAGTTGTTATGCTGTGTGCATATTCAGCTGAGCATGTGGAAATACATGTTTTGTATGCTAATGATTAGTACACAGTACAATATGCGTACACATCTAGGCTCGTGTGTGATAAATGCTCCCCCCATACAACCTTGATTAATAGCTCTGAGGATGCATGTGGTGATGATGATGGTGGTTCCTAAATAAGGATTAGCCCGTGATGGCCACATTAAAGCTGCTAGTCAGGCAGAGGAGCACTGGGTCATGGCGTCGACTGCGCCCGCCATTCATCTTCATTCTGCGATTTTCACTCCATCATCGCTGAAGGTCAAGCTGAGAGATACATGTGAATGAAACGCTCCCCTTTTTGCAGTCAATTATATGTTCATGTGTCAAGGATGTGATTGAGAGGATGTGAGAGTGTTGGATCCTGGCGGCCCTGTGGCATTTTTCAATTTTAAGGTGGGGGCATCACGCTGGCTGATATGGAGCTATATCATGTGAGGTGTGCTAGTGGGGAGATAGGAAAACGTATAGCCTCATAAAATGGGCTTATCCTGCTTTCTTTCTGTCTTCTCAGTTTTTGTGCACGAGATAATAAGACATAAGAGGAACCTGCTTTGTGTGTATCTGGCCGTGACTGTCAGTGATGAACACACTTTTCTTTTTCTCAAATTACAGTGGTGTTTGAGAAAGTAAACCTAATCACGATATAATAAATGATATCTTAAAGGATCTGTTCAACTAAATAAAAATATGAATATATTCATTACATTAGCCTTTGGTGGAATCTAGTCATGCAGATAGCAGAAGTGGATGGAATTCCATTTGTGCTGATCAAACCGTTGAGAAATTACACTCGAGTCAAGATGAGACAATGTCCTAGCGATACTGGCTAATCAACAGAGCGCTGCACTAACAGCATTCAGAGGGACTATTTCTTCAGGAGAATGTAGAAGCTGCTCAAAGCGAGGCCGACTGTTTGTGGATCGTTTCTGGAAAGATGAGAACAAGAGACACACAGTCCCAGATGCGTCGATAGTTGAAAAGCTATGCACTGTTCTTAATTGGAGGTAGGGGAGTTAACCAGGAGTGCAGCTGGCGGAACAACCAGTTAGTCCTCACTATCAAAGCCTTCTCTCTTGTAAAAACCGAACCCTACTGTGTTATAAAACACTTCCGATAAAACATGAATCCCTTTCTGCGGCTTCTTCACATTCGTTTTTTTAGTGTGGAATGGGCTCATTTCTGACCCCTTGTGGCCTGATGACATGTTCTCGCCGTCAAAAAATCGCTGTTTTTTATTTTTCAAAGCTTTTCTGAAAGACGTTGCCCCTGACCAATGAGAGCAAGCTAGAAGGGGGTGGGCAAGGCCAAATGGCTGTAGGACTTGTGAAAACAGACAAGGATCAGCTCTGTTTTGAATGCTTTCAAAAGGTTTCTTTGGCATCAAAATGCTTCAGTATGTTTTCTATTATTTCATATTAAGAGTTAAAGCACATTTCTCCCAGTTTTCCTTTTAGAGAGGTTTATGGGTGCCGGTCAAAAAATGAACTATGACGGCCTACTAAACTAAAGTATGAGGCCTTGAAGCTTCACAGAGCAATTTTGGCCAGATGTAGAAGAATTGTGGAGGTTTTTCATTGTTCTTGTATAAAGTATAACCTATTGTCAGTCATTTAATATGACAAATGAAAAATACAAAAAAAAAATAGCAAGTATGAGCTGATGTAGTTTAGGTTTGGTTGTAGTCACATGCGAAACAAGAACTAGACTATGTTACCTTTTCGAATGAGGTCTCATAAATGCATTTTGGTCTTACAGTTCTTCTGTTATAAGCTTATTACATTTACATATGCAAATGGGTGCAAGTTAGGTTTAAAACAGGTGGGCTCTAAGAGGATAAATATGTTTGTGTGTATTTTGGTTAAACTGACCCTTTGGATATGGTAGGAAGGAATTTATCAAACATCATGTGACAACCCTTTGACACAAGTGTTTCCTCATGGGAGCACTTGCAAAATCAGGTTGTGACCTTATGAAAAATGGCAGCACTTTACCTCATCTGCTTGACTGAGGTAGTGCGGGGCAACTCCTAGGTTCAAATTCATGTAACTATGTTAGAGTGGAGCAGAACCGCAGATAGAAAAAAAAGGAAGAAAGAAAAAAAAAAAAAAAAAAAGAGTTCACATGCTCAGCAAACCTTCCAAGAGTGTGTAAAGGTTACATCAAACAGTGCTGCTGTCCATCCAACTCCCCCACCGCAGTCTCTTCTCAGCACAGCTCAGTTGAGTTGCCGTTTTCATGTGTCTGACTTGTGTTGTTGTTGTTTTCTCCTGTGGGCTGAGTTTTACACAGTCTGTCAATCTCCTGAGCGTCACACATTATAAGGACCAGTGGAGTGAGACACCAAGAGTGATCCCTCTGGGGAACAACTCTTCTCCCACCCCCCCACCCCCCCTCTGTTTGTCTGTCTTTATCCTCCAGCCTTTCTCTTCCTCTGGCTCTCATCTTTTTTTTTTTCTTCTTCTCACTGCGTATCCTTCCTTCTTCTCTTCTTCGTCCTCTCCTCTTCCTCCGACTCCAATCGGCAAAACTCCCCAGACTCCTGGCCGAGTTTGAGCGGAGGCAGATCCCCTCTGTTTGGAGAGGCTACGCTATGTCTGTTGGCGCGCTCAGTGCTCATGTGGTCGGCCAAGCCCAGCCAACTTCCCCCAGCATGCATCACAGCGAGTGTGCAACTAATGAACACCACTGAAGGAATGTGCCCGTGCCCGTACCCTGCTTTTTTTTTTTTGATAAGTTTCATTCTCAATAGGGGCACTGTTTACAACCATCCCGCCCGGAACAAGGAGCGGAAACATCGACTCAGATGACCGTGAAATGTTTGTGGAAACCCTTCAAATGAAACTGGGACACACTCCAAACCCTCCTCTGACTTTTGAGGAAGAGCAGTCAATGAATCATATGAAGACCCCAAGTGAGAGAAACAGGAGCTGATAAGACTTTAAAAACGGTGAGAGCATCCTGACCCCCGTGAAACACCCGACGGGAATGACTGCAGCCAAAATCTGCAAAAGTCAAATGAAAAACAGTCCAGAGTCTAATGTGGAATTGCTCTTACAAGTGACTTCATTTCGAAGGATTGTGTCTGTGCACGAGTATGGAGAGGGGGGGAAATGCGGGGGAGTGGGAGCGAGAGTTAAGGAAATATAAAAATGCATGGCTTTTAACTCGAGCCTCTGTGTGAATAGCCCCGGCATTCTTCTGGATTTAATGAAAGCTCCCAAAGTGAGTGAAAGCCTGAAATAGCATTACTCGGAACACAATAGTAGCCTTAACTGTAGGTATTAAACCTTAACAGCCGAGACCTAATTGGCTGACCAGTGAATAGGCCAATGGGTGGCTGACTCTAAGGCAGCGATGTCAGAATGCCTGAGCGGCCAACAGCTTGCCCTTGTCTCCTCCTTTCTCCCGCAAATGAGAAAAAGTTGGACGTCCCTCTTGATTGAACATCCGTATCGACTTCACATCTTCCCTCATGCCTGTTCTTTTGTTTGGGAGCTTTTCTTTATTGAAGCGCCTGTGAGATTCTTTATTGAACGTGGGGGACCTCAGCTTCATTTTTTTGACAAATGTGACCACTATCAGTTCTTTCATCTATGTACAGCGCCAAGTTTAGATCTATTCGGCAGCAAACTCTTCTTGGTTGCACATTGCCGGCTGCATTTAACTTGCCTTCAAAACCAACACAAAAACACTCAGTCAAGCGGAGAGAGCATCAGACTCTTGGATCTTTTACCGCAGAGGGTGGAAAGGGGGGGGCGGGGGGGGTCCAGGGTGCATCCAATCACTGACTCCAATGAAGTGAAGTACTCCCTGGCCGATAGAGGAAGAAGACAGTGGAATGGTGGAGTACAATCATGCACTGAACACCCCTCCCCTCCCTCTCCTCCCCTCCCACCCTCCGTTATCCAGCCAAGTGTGCTAATCAAAACCTTGTGTGCCTGATCAATACCAGTGGACTACAGATTGCACTCCTGGGGAACTGGTGGAGGCTAGAGGGGTGTATCAAAGGCCAGGGGAGAGGGGACAGATAAGAGAGAGTGTGAGGGCTGGGGGGGGAGCAATGCAGTAACCAGGGACAAGTTGAGTGATTTGAGCGGGTATAAAGTCAGACACTGCCAGGCCCAAGGAGGGAGAAAGATCATACACACACACACACACACTGGTAAGTCATTGAAATGGGACAGGCCTGGTGTCTCTCCTGCTTTACAAAGTTCTGTTAAAATGCACTTTACATTCGATTTAACCTCCTATTCAAGTATTTCTGACCAGTACAAACTAAGCCTCTTGAAAACATTGGTCTCAGCGTGTGTTGTGATAAAGGTCACAAACGTTGCTGACGTATCTTTGCCAGCCTTTTTGCCAGAAATGTAAAAACCCCCGAACTCCCCAACAAGTCCTCCAACCTGAACAACCATAGAGGTCATTTTTTTCAACCCTCTGGCGCGTACCATAGGACTGTCTCCTGAAATAGCTCCCCTACAGAGGAATGCGTACTGGGACCTTGGTTGTCATGGTTACAATAATAAACACGCCGACCGTTGCAGTGGCGTATCTACCTTCGTCGCCATGGTTACTATAATAAAGGTCAAGGTTTGGTTAGGTTTAGGATGTACAACCAATAACAAAGTGGTTAACTTTGTCGAACGGACATGGATGATGGAAACAACATGAACCGCTATTTCCACGTGGGAATCGAACATCGCTCGTCTGTGTCATATTCCTGTGTTTTGTGGACCCATCCATCCACCACAACTTCCTTCAAACACAGACGTCGTACTTTTCACCGCACTTTTCCTTTTGCTGCTGTCGTAATTACTACAAACTACAACAAAACGTTACTATCGGTCACAATAACCTGCTGCACAAACGACCTATGGGCTCTATTAGAGGACAGTTTCTAACTCTCTGTTCATGTTATCATTCAGGTGATCGCACATTAGTTAATGACACTGACATATCTTTTAATTGTGCTTTTAAGATAATTACACAAGCATAACATAGTACATAATACTATGGCTCCAACTAATGATTATTTTCATTATCGATTAATCCACAGATTATTTTGCCAATTAACTGATTATACTTTTGTGTACAGACTGTGTGCAAATAGCAAATAAATGGCCATCAGAAGGTCTCAGAGCCTACGGTGACTTCTTAAAATGTCTTGTTTACCTCCACCATTAATCTAAAATCCAAAGGTATTAAGTTTTCTGTCTCATAAGACCAAAAAAATCCAGAAGAAATTCACGTTTCAGAAGCTTTCACTTTAAAGAAAATGACCTAAACATTTAATCAATGACGAAATGGTTGCAGATTAATTTTTCTGTCCATCGACTAATTTACAGCATCTTATTGAGAATCTCAGTGCAAACCACCCAAGAATTGGTTTTGATAAGCAGGCAGCATTTAGACCATATGCTTTATTTATGCACTTGTCTGATAACCAGAACAGGAAAGAAGTGTGTTGTACTGGAAGACAAAATAAGAGACCACAGAAATGACCTTTATGCTGAAAACCAAACTGTATTAGTTTAAAGGGTCTGTCCTCGTACACATAGCAAAACACTGAATTTATCCTACTGCTCCGGTTCTACAGCTTTTGATTATATCAAAAGCTTTTCATAGAGTTTAATGATGATTTTCATGATGCTTTCATCAAAATTTCCATGACAACAAGGCAAACCAGTCCAAAGATTATGCGATCTGATAAAGAGCTCTTAATTGACTGCAAGTGGTGGCATTATTTTGTCAGCTGCTGCTTCACGAGGTCAAGAATGAATGCTGAAACTCACCATTTTGTTGCTTGCCAAAAGATGTTACAATGGAACAGAGCAAAGAAAAGTATTTTTCAGCGTAGGGGCGGCAAACACTTAGAGAATGATCTGAGGAGATGGAAAACTATTGACACAAACATTTTCAAAATATTCTGCGTGCTCTGGGACGCAGCCTAACATTCCCCACATTCTAAGTGGCCCATTATGAAACGGACATGGGAGGACAGAAAGAAAAATCGCTGCGGAGAGATTCAAGTATGAGTCGACAAACTTTGGCCCCAATAAACACACTTTTTACTCAATAATTACCACTTAAAAATGTTTTAACACAGTGCATTAATTGATCAAAATCCAGCTTCACCGGATCCAACTGCATTCCTCAGCTCCAAGTGTGAAGTACATGGATGCCAATTTCCATAACTGCACACAGGATCACATTTTTTTTTTTTTTTTTTTTTTTTTTTTTTACAAACGTGCCGCTTAAGCTGAAGAGTGCAGATTTGTCTTCTTCATGATCTGCTGAACACTTTCTCTTATGAATGTATTAATACTAAACGGTGTAAGAGAAGGCCTGGCTGTAATTGATGCACACAGATCTACAAAAATTAACAATGTTCTTTAATCCGTCTGTCATCTTTGTGTGCTTTGAAACAAAAGAGATCATGGAGGGGGATTTAAAGCATTATACCTTTAATTCTAATCACATCAGTAAAGCCGGAGCCTTTTATCCTTAAAATATTCCTGTTGCTATTTTCAAAGAATTCAACCTCATATCCTGAAAAAAAAAAAAAACGTGCCGCTTTTTGATGTTAACCAAGTGGCGTTTGCTACGTTTGTGGATAAACAGGTGCTAAGTGCGAAGGTTTGAGATTAACATGAGTTTGTTAAAAAAAAAAAAAAAAGTACAGTTGATAATCTTTGCAATCTTTCCAGAGGCATGTCGGCGTGTATGAAAATGGGGGGGGGGGGGGTGAATAGCAAGCAGCTTTGGAATGAAACATTAATCTAAGATAATCTATTGATCACTCCTGATGATCACATTAATCTGGGCAAATCACTGTCATTGATACCACCACATAATGGATTAGGACCAGCCGAGCCGAATATATGCCAACGTGAATGTAA
Source organism: Seriola dumerili (assembly GCF_002260705.1). Taxonomy (NCBI): domain Eukaryota; kingdom Metazoa; phylum Chordata; class Actinopteri; order Carangiformes; family Carangidae; genus Seriola; species Seriola dumerili. Next base: position 1,718,548 of record NW_019174617.1, on the reverse strand, counting down.
CTGCACTGCGGGGGCTTTAGAGGAGCCTAATAACTACTGTGAAGTATAGAAAACAAATTACATAGATAATTACTGATATTAGGTGATAAATGGCTATTGAGATTGAATTGAGAGGCACAATTTTTTTTTTTTTTTTTTTTTGCAGTCCTCGCATTTGAGCCAGGAGGAGGGAGAGAGAGAGAGAGAGGCTCGCTTATCCGCTAATGACACAAACAGGATGTTGACTCCCTAAATGTGAGTGCCAAATAAATATTCAAGCTTTCCAGAATTTAATTTTTGAACCAGATCCTGCCACTTTGTTGTTGACAGCTGTGTCCTCAGTGAGACATACCACCATACAAACAATAATAACAGCGAATATGAACACTGCAGGAATTATTATCTGTTAGTTTTGAGCCTCTTGAACGCAACAAGGACTTATCTCCTAATTAGTTGTAATAACAGCAGCTAGTTTTGGCTGCTGTCTGGCATATGTCTGTTTTATCATGCCTGGAGCGGATGCATGAGACGTGTCTCTTTGGGGAGAGGGCACACCATTTTCTTTTTTTTCCTTTTTTTTTTTTTTTTACTTTACCGGCAATCTTAGGCAGGGCTGCATGCTGGTTTGGGGTGTTATTCATTGAAAATCAATATTTTCCATTTCTGAGGATGCAGAATGAATTATTACTGAGATGAGCATTGTGGAAAGATTGAAGGCTTAGTCTGAGGCATCACTCATCTGAAGACTTTCACAAGGACATTTACTTCTTTTCCCTCGGAGTTAACGCGGCGAACATGGATCTCGCTTTTTTTCTCACCACTGTCAGGGCACATATCACCCTCTGTCCTGAAAACTATATCTCAAAGCAGCAGCTAGAAACGATGCACATAGTCGAATGAATAAACCTCTTGAAATTCCCCGGGTTTTTGGACATTAATATCCTTTCTGTGGATAGTCCTCAGGGTTAGGGTTATCAGATTTTCTAAGGGTTCTTATTTTAGGCCGGTTGGGGGGCGAAACTGCCATTTTTAATGAACGTCTCCCAAGAATGCCAACCGTGTAATTCGACAATGACCTCAAATCCTTTTTGGAAATGATGAGCTAAGCATAGACACACTCTAATTAACGAGCCACTCACAATAGAGACGAACAAATTATGGAGCCAGTTGGAAATGTCAAGATAACCAATTATCAAATGAAAATGGCCATTTGGTAGTTCCTTCTGGCCACAGGTGATGAAGCCACCTGAAATAATGGGGAAAGCAAAGGCAAAATGGGTTTTTAGACACTGTCATCGGAGAAGTATTAGATTAGCCATAAATGTAAAACACCTTAGGGCCCAAATTTGGCCAGATAGATTTCGCAGGTATCCATACCATGAAATTAATGATCATTGGCTTCTTACATGACAGATGTGCTACACTTGTAATGATATTTTTGGCACTATTTGTCAGGACATTACACTGACCCTCCAAATTCTCTAATCCATTGTTATGGTATATGGCCAAAAGTATGTGGACAATGATATTTTAGACAGTGGTTCACCTGGGGGTCAGCACTCAGATCTGCTGTGTGCAGCTTGACGAAGCTTCCATCAAAACTAGACTAGGCACGATGCTGGGATGCGTCGAGAGCAGTGGTTCTCAAAGTGGGTTCCAGGGACCCCAAGAGGTCCTTGAGGGGGTTCCTGGATGTCCCCGGCAAAAAGGGGAATCACTTATTTTCACGATAGTTTCATCCATAAGTAACACAACGACAGAATCTACGGCTATTTTGGTCATGGGTTTCAAACACTGCCATGTCGCGTCCCCTGTGGCATCCAGGGGTTATCGTTTGCAATATCTGCTCCACTGCTGTTGTTGTGATGCGCCTACTCAGAGATTAATGAAAAAAATTCACACCATACAAATATTTGCTATTTATCATTAAAAGCTGTCTCATATTTTAACATGCATGTGATTAAGTCCGATACAGAGAACAGTAAAAAGAAAAGCCTAATGTTTGGCAAATCATTCGATGGATTCACCTCGTAATTGATGACACATGATTCTCCCCAACATGATAATACAATGTAATAATAAAAACTGCATGTAATAATAAAAACTATTGGTATCGATACTAGAATTGGATCGGATTGGATCAGAATTGGTATTGCCCAACTCTACTCTGTAGGAGTAACCAGTTACCAAAATCTTACAGAGGCTAATATGGCTGCATGTTGATGATCAGGAGATGTTGAGCTATTACACATAGGTAAAAATGTTCAGATTTCCTCATACTTTTGGCCATCAAATGTAGCCCTACAACATTTAAATGCCCATTTGTTAATTGACCCAAATTTATTAATTCTATCCGCACTGGTTTTGTTTGCAATTCTGTCGGCTACACAGATCATAATCACTCCTGACAAAGGTACCAAGACCTGCACTGTTCTACAGACAGGACCCAGGAGATAGACATCATGTTTTAGTGAAGAATGGACTTCTGAGTGACTGGCAGATACCTCACCGAGACAGAGAGCTCTGGCGGGGCTCCAGAGAGAGAGAGAGAGAGAGAGAGAGAGAGAGAGAGAGAGAGAGAGAGAGAGGAGGAGAGTGTTTTTCTCAGAGCAAAGGTAGCATTCAATGAGAGCTTCACTGGAGAGGATGAGATGCCCTTTCTGTGTGCGATGAAGGATGGACAGAAGGGGGGGCAGAGAAGTGGAGGAAGAGAGAATGAGGGAGCAAGAGAGAAAAACAATGAGGAAGAGAGAGAAAGGAGGAAACTTTTCAGGCTGTATTTTCCATTCAAAGACATTTTGACAGGGCAGAGCCCACTCTGTGGCAGGGAGTGGAGCCATTTTGAAGTCTCCTACCGGCAGCTTGAGGGAAGCGGGGAGCCAGAATAGATATATCTCGGGCTGCCTGGGTGTTTTTTTTTTTTTTTTTTTTTTTTTTTTTTTTNAATAGATATATCTCGGGCTGCCTGGGTGTTTTTTTTTTTTTTCTCTTTTTTTTTTTTTTCTCCCACCACACTTTCTTTCCTGTTTTTGACAGCCAGCTTCGAATCGCCGAGCAGGTGTCTTCTTATTTTCTGCCGAAACAGTGGGACAGTGCACACAAACACTCCGACGCTGTTCATAAACAGATAAACACACCCGCAGACCAGACAGGCAGGCAAACAGACACACACACACACATACACACACACACACACACAAACATACATATAAACATAGCAGTAGCACTCAAGAAGTAACTATGCATTGGAAATGACTACTCTTCACACATAATGTTTTCCACACGGCTGCTGGAGTTGAGGGAGGGCGCGAGTGAGGGGGGACAATCTGTGACACAAAATGAGTGTCACAAAACAGAGCTGCTATTTTCACTTTAATGCATGCAAATAACAGGCAGCCATTGACACAGGGGCAAGATTTAGTAGGCTCTGCGATTTTTAGGTCACTGCAAAGGGAGGGGTAATTCATCCTTTTTTTATTCCCTCAACACATCCTAATAATGTGGCTAGTGTTGCATGCTCCGGCTGGGTATTTCTTCTGTCATTTTTGCTTTTTCGGAGGGTAGGTTGGGGGTGAGGAATTAGCAGGGTTATTTTGCCCAACTTCCCTTTTAAGTGTCACATTTTCAAGGCTCTTTTCTCTGTGACAAGTGCCGAGCTCATCGAGGATCAGCGGCGTTGAGGGAGGAGTACAGAGTGTTGACACTGGAATTATCACAATACGAGTTGCCTCGGACCACATTCGCTCCCAATCAGTCCATTCATGGCCGCCACAGCGACCCTTGTCCCACTGAAAAAAGGTCTCTGAATGGCTGCTTTCAGCGGTCCCCCTTTGAAGTTTGAGGGGCCTTTTGAAAAGCAGTGTGTCCCTTGTGTCACTAGTGTCAGTGATTAAGTTGTGACTGACTTGTCTGGGTGGGGGTGACTAATGCCTACAATGTATATGCCCCTTGTACTGATGGGAGTGATAAGAGGGCCAGTACTTGTAAACACTCAATCCTTTTGAGAGATCTCGATTACAAGAATAAAAAAGGAAGTAAAAAATATCCTGATTATCTTAAACATATTAAAAAAAAAATTGAAATACATGAAACAACTCTAACATGTTAAAAAATAAAAAAAGTTTCGCCCATTTTAACAGCTATGTGTTTATATTCATTGTTGTTCAGTGTTTCACTTTTCTCAGTAATGAAAAATGAAAGGGATGAAATTTATTAATTACATTACAGTTACTAATTCACTGGAGAGACTGGTGTGAAGCATGTTAGCTTGGCGCTGGAGACTGTTAGCTTCTACCAAAAGAGGAAAAATGCAACTCAAACGTTGTTTTAGTCAGGTTATGTCTTATTAGCTAACTTGCTAATATTAGCTACTGGCAAGCGAACATTTGGGGAGTTATCTGAGTTGTTTTCGGGTTGGAAAGTGTGTGAACCCTGAGGCTAACATTACTGAGCTAGCTGTAGATGGTCAGGAAATACCTCAAAAAGCATAAGCTGTAATGTAACAGATTACTTTAGTTAGTTGGTTGTCGATGGTCAGTAAAGACCTTAAAAACTGTGGTCTCGCTGCTTCTTTGGAGCTGGTCCGAGTATAAAACTAATATAAATAGTTAGTTATGTTGATAAGCGATTAAAAAAACAAATTACATTTTCAATAAGTGATTTATAATGAGTAATTGATTACATATTTCAAATAATGCCTGACATACTGAGCTTGTGTCAATATATTTGATGAGTAAAACTGATTCTGACATATACTGTAGCACTTCAACATTTAAGTCTGTCTGAATGTGACTAAAAGGACCATGTGACATTAGGTCAACTGTCATGAGTCAAATTACTCATTCCACCATTTCTGAAAGCTTTGCGTCTTGGTTCATTGCATCATTTGCATGACTCAGGTGTGTTAATTCTCTAACGTGACACTGGCTTCAGTCTGTGTTCTTCCATGAGTGCGATTTCTGACACATTTTTAGCCATATACACATACTCTGATTAATAATGCAAAACCAACAAGCTGTATCAATCTTGCTGTCAAATCAATGGCAGATATGACTCATGAAATGCAGCAATGTTCTCACTGGATTTTATGTTCGGATTTATTTAAGTGAACAAGAAACAGTACACGCCGGTTCCTTTTTTTTGTATTTAAATGGAGCCATCCATTTTACCCCCTGTGACTAGCTGAATGATCTGGGCATATTGAAACTTTCTGAACCAATTCTATTGTGCATTGTGATCTCCTCAGCAGTTCTCGCAGATCCCAGAGGGAGAAGGCAGAACAAGGCGTCAGGAGTCTCAAAATAGCAACTCGCCAGAGGGAGTTGGAGAGAAAAAAGGCTTGTTGAGCTACACCGCCACAGTGCTGGACGGACGCTTCTTCTCTGGGCTGTTGAGTCACTCCTTGTTGATGTTTCTTTCTGCCGTTCAAAGTGGAGGATGCCATGACATATTACCTCTCGGGCAGCACTACAAAGACTTGCCTAAGTGTGGCCTGGCTGGCTGCCCGCCATCGCCCGACTTTTTACACATTCTTGACGGATGGTTGTATTTCTCTCCTGAGGGCCAGAGAGTACACGGCAACGGGCTCGACGCAGGCTCAACCACCAACAATGACAGACACAGCCACACGGCGCCATACAAAGGAAGACCTACACATATGCATCAGAAATGTGAACCAGTGTTTGCATCCACATTTGCATACAGTATGCAAAGACGCATATGGGCGCAAACAGGAAGGAAGATAAGGGCACGCACATACATAGACAGGATGTTAGGGGGTTAGGCTCCATCCTCTAACATCAGGGGGTGTACTACTGCCCCCCCCCCCCCAAAAAAAAAAAAAAGCATAAGCAGTAACAACAGCAGCAGCCAGGTCTATAAAACAGACTACTGTAGTGCTATTGCACAATAATGCCATAACATTGCAATACACGTCCAAAAGCCCATTGCAAATGGCACACAAGAACATATCCAAGTACGCACATTTTTTCAGCAAAGTTATATCAGTGTGATGTTAAAAGTAATTAACAGCTGAATATTAAACTGCTCGGCGGCAGCTTACAATACTACACCATCAAATGTACACCTCTTTTGTAACGAGCAGATCCAAAAGCCCAGTGCGAACGGCACACAAGAAAATATCCAAGTACGCACATTTTTTCAGCAAAGGTATATCGGCGTGATGTTAAAAGTAATTGACAGCTGAATATTAAACTGCTCGGCGGCAGCTTAAACCAAATAACTTACCTTGAGCTGCAGATAATGTGCTCCAGTAGTTGTAACAATCCAAATGTGGCCTTACGCTCAGGTGTCGTGGAAAGTCTCTCATGGGCGCTGAGTGAGTTCAAAATGTCAGTGTGGACATGCATCAGAGAGAGGCGAGTTTGTCTCTTCTGGGTCATGGTGTTGCGTTGCCATGTTTTCATAGTCCGCTCGGATGAGGCCACAGAGATGGGCAGGCACAGACTTTTTCAGCTTCTGTGAACAGAGCTCTTGTTTGTGGATGGAGCTTAGATAGACATGTTGCTTCATCTTGAACTGTGACAGAGACTCTCCGGTGACATCGCCCAGAATTTTGAGCTGGAGATCAGGGCGTCCTGGGTCCAGCTCCTCGGCAAGGTGAAGGGGAACCAAATCAACCGGTTTCCCACTGCTGTCTTCTAAAGCACGCAAAACACACAACCCGACCACACTCCGCTATGTAATGAAGCCACTTCCGTTTAGCAAACCAAGTCGGTGAAAATCCACGGCTGAAAGTTTTTTTTCCCAAAACGTCTGGCCGGAAAAATGAAGTTGGGTGGCTGGAGAGGTTCCTCAAAGTCAGTCCTAGCCTGACACACCTGTTAGCAGCAGGCTCCTCAGTGGTGGTGACACTCCGGCGCGTGTCGGCTGCAGTCTCCGTCTCTGAGGGAAAATTACTCTCCTGGACTTCATTTGTGCTCTCGTTAGCTGGTGGTTTGCCCAAAAAATACCTGCAGTACGTTTTTCCTCCATTGTGACTTTATTCTTCGATTAGCTTTCAATGGCACAACAGCCGGAAGTAAACTTACGAACCCTACCGTAGAGTTGATATGACCCGCCCTACACTGCGTCTGATTGGCTAATGCTCGTTGCCTTCGCTGATTGGATTGGTTAGGTTTAGGCGTGAGGAGTGAGAGTGGTCAGGGTCAAGGTAAGAAGTCATGCTGAGGCAGATTACAACTGGTCATGTCAAAACTTTAACATCATGCTCTCACTAGTTCCTGTGGCCACCCATGAGCGTTGATAGGACATAGAGTGTAGTGCGATTGTCTGTCCTTAGATAACTCCACCTTTAACCAAGAACTAATGTCCAAAAGCTTTCAAACCACATCACATCTTTCTGGTTGCATTTCTCAACCTTGCTTTATATGCTCACAGATACACACTGGAGTGCAATGTCCTAATTAATTGAATACATTTGCCCCAAGTCCCAAACACCTGGTGGCTCAGCGTCAGTGACAGAAGACACACCGGTGCAATCAGTCAAGCACACACTTCAAAACAAACAGTCTATTTATTGTATTATTAACAGTTACACAGTTGACTGTGGACCTGATTTTACAGTTACACTCACGTTTTTTTCTCACATTTCTCTAAACTAACTTTCACACTTTCGGAGCAGTAAACAGGCAAAACATAATAGACTCTTGTTCTGATAAACGGTCCAACTGCATTTATTTTCAGGTGAGCTCTCCATGGAAATCAACATGGGTAAAAAAATCATTCCACAATTCATTTTTTAAATATCTGCTTTAATTGAGCTGTATCTCTAATGTCTTATCTGTTTCTGTTCAATATGCAAAGCCTCTACTTGAACATGCAGCATTTCAAAGTTAAACTTGAAAGAACACTGTCAATTTTGTGTCATTTGAAAATTTGTTCAGAAAATAGACAGACAAAAAAAAAAAAATTGACACCTCACTGGAAAACACCGTGGTAACTACATCACTTCCGAATGCCAATTAGCAGGATATTTCAGCCACAAAGGAGGACTTGCAATTGCACAGTTTGGATGTGAGTTTTCAAAGCAACATGAGGCGTAAAAGAGCTCAACAGTTGCCAAATCACCTGCATTCAAAATTCAAGAGCAGCATCAGACACACACAAAAAAAGCTGAAAATTTATTTTACATTTTGAGTGAAAAGAAACATCAACAAAGACGAAAAGAAATGACAGACATGTGGAATTAGGTGTAAGTTCAGTCATGAAGAAAATCTCTGAGCCGCACCTTGTCTCCTCTCCATTCACATATCACTCTAAAATTTAAGAAGCAACCGCGTCCTGGTTCAAACAATCCAATCAATTAGCTTAAAGCTAATAGTCCTCTTACCTTAGTTTAAGTAAAGCAAATCACTAATCACTATCCTCTTCACCAATCCACTTAGCTGAATCTGATGCTGTTGCCAACATCCAACCACGTTCTCCATCATCACCAGCATCACATCGTCAGAGTGATAGTTGCCACGGTAATGCTTTGTTAAATTCATAGATATGTCCCTCTTTTCACTTCACTTAAATACTACAAATTCATTTGACAACCTTCATGAAAAAGTGACTTAAGTGATCTTTAATAAGGAGCTTTTTAAGCGTTTCAGCAAAGTAGGACCAAAAACTTGTACTTTCTTTATTAAAGGTACCCTGTGGAGTTTTTCTGGCAGCTACTATGGCGCAACGTTTTTGTGAGTGGGTCCCCAGGCGAGCATGCACCGCACAGGCAACATGATGCAGATACCGGTTTCACGCGCTTCCTCTGATTGACAGTTGATGCCGGTAATGTGAAAAAAATATCTGCAGCAAGACAGTGCAGAAGAAGAAGAAGACCGCAAGCTAGCGAACACGGATGTAAATACAGCGCGACATTAAATAAAAACAAATTATTTGCCAATGTCTTATGAGGTTGCAAATACATTCAACACATTTGTGTGACCTCAAGGATACACACAATGTGTTTTTGTAAGAAACAAGAAAAACTCCACAGAGCACCTTTAATTGTGATAATTTTTTTTACCTAATGAAGATCTAATGATTAAAATGTTGTTAATGAAGTGAGTCCAAGAGACCAACAGTGTTGAAAATTCTTCTTCTTCTCAATCAAGAAGTTTTGTGTGTTATATATGTGTGTATAAACAAGTGCCAGTAGCGCAGTTGCCAAAGCCTCCTGCTTAGGTGTAAAATATGTTCGCTATCAGGTAAATATAGTAAAAACACCTACATTACAGCTCTTTTGTCATCTCCTCTTTGTCTCTGCTTCTATGAATTGCTGTTCTCCATCATATATATGTAAATATTTATGTAAAGACGTGTGTTGTTTTCAATTGCCCCGTATGGATTTTGATGGTTGTGTCCATAAAAAAATCAAATACAGAAATGAGTCAAATCAACGTAATAACAATAAGGTACAGTTTCATACTTTAACAACCAATCATTTCAATACCTCTATCCTCACATCACTGGACAACAGAAGTGTCATTTCATATCAGCAGCTGACATAATTGCGGCCGCTTTGCGCACAGTGCCACAGAACTACAATAAGCATTAACTAACAAATAAATAGGACAGGCGGACATTTCTGCTCTTATTATGTTTATAAAATGGAAACCATTAATTCGGCAGACTGTGCAATCATCCTAGTTTTTTCATTCATTCATTTTCATTTTCTCTTCCCACATTTCATTAACACTTCTGGAATGTCTGTGCATATTCTAAAGTTATAGCCTTTTTTTTTTTTTGCTGTCCACTCATTACCTAATATTTGCATTATTTATTTAATATGGAAAGGACTCAGAAATAAAAAAAATGCTTTTTTTGGGCCAAAAAAAAAAAAAGGGAACGATGTATCATCTCTTATCAGAAATTGTTTTAATTTTGTGCTATCAGTCATTGCGTGGGAGTATTAATCACTCTTTTTGAACATCTCGTTTTCAAAAACACCTCGCTCCCACTGATGAGGTCTTTGTAAAGGCGTCGAGTGCTTTCCCTGGCATCGTTTTGGACCACTCATCCACTTGAGAGCAAGACCGATGCTGCACACAAACTATGATAATGATTTTCAGTGATGATTTTTGAGATGATTTGGAGCCTTGATCTTTTTGGTTCTGATAGTAAACACCGTCTGAGAGATCACCTTCAATGCTCAATTCCACTTTGTATCCGGTTGTTCTGATCGCCTCTGGACACACTGGAGTTGTTATTGTTATTCTTTTTTTTTTTGTGAATTCTTGTTTGATCCAGTGGACTCATGCTGGTTAGCTGAAAATCCAACGAACGATTAATGGATCTTTTTCAAATTAACTTTCAGGTTGATTTGACTGAGATTTTCAGTAGGGGGAGATGTGTGTTTGTGTGATTGTGTTTTGCTTTTCTTTTTTCTTTGTTTTACTGATACACATACCTCAGTACCTATGGATAGAAAACCACGAAAAAACAAGGGGGTGTTGTACAATTCTTTATTTTACTGTTTGGATATTTACCCTGAACTAAAACATGTATAGCTGTGATGTTTCGCACTTCTTAAACTGACATGCCACTATTTGTTTCTTACTGTAAATATAATTAATATGTGAATCCTTTGCAGTTGTGAATGTCAAATACGCTTTATTTGCTTCTACTTGGACAGTTTTAAGGTGAAACTTGAACTTGTTGTGTCTATTGGGTCAAAAATAACATTTAACCTTTGACCTTTCTCTTCATAAAAGGTATATAATTAATTTACATAACATTTCCTGAACCAAACAAACTCATATTTGTCATTCTGATGTAGCATTTTTAAATTAATCTTGATGCATTAAAATGTTGTATTTTAATACTATTTTACATTCATTTAGGCTTGATCTTGTGAATTATGTGTAAATATAAATGTACCCCACCTATTATTGAACATTATTGAGCGTGGCACTATTTTACAGAGTTCTGTTTGAGAGAAACTAATCAACTAAAGGATGATAATAACTCCCACTGCCTGGAGTACATGTGCAGTATGACTGGATTTACCTTATCGCTGCTGTACTCTCCCACTGCAAGCCCTTCTGGGAGGGTTTTGGTTTTGATGTGACGATAGAGGGCGCTAGGAAGCAAGGATAAAGCCACTGCTGGAATTCAGACAGCCGTCTGAGCGAGATGCAGCTGCTGAGACTGTCTGCCCCCCCCCCCTCCCGCCTCCCTCCCTCTATCCGACTCTGTCCCTCACTCTTTCACTCACTCATTACACTCGTTCACTGTATAATTTCACAGACACACACAGCGCCGCACTGTCCCTATATTAAAACAGTAGAGCATCCCCACATCTTAAGTTGGAGAAGGAAATACATACATTAAAAGCACCGCATTTCCTATTCATATATATATATATATGTATATATATACATTTTTTTTTTTTGCTGAACACAGCGGTGCAAATGCGCATACGTGCTGTAGTGGATGAATCCACGCAAGAGCCGAAAATGTGCCCATTTACCTGCCTTTTGCACTGCGCGCCTCTGGAAGGAATCTCAGCGTGATGCTGGACAGAATGCCCTCCAGCATCACAATGAATGTGTTGCTCCACACTGTACCCATCACAAGCACTCGGGTGGCAGCTGTGGTAGGACACACACCGCGCGCACACTGATCTTACACAGGGAGTTGGGTTTGCGCAGTGGCCGCATAAGAAAGAACCCCCCCACCACCACCTCCCGCTCAGATCGTGCTGAAAAAAAAAAGCGGGGCCATGCAGAGGAGGGTGGGGAAGGGGAGGTGGTTGTTTTTTTTTCTGTCTTTATTCCTCTTTATGCAAATGCGTTCATAGTCACAGACTCAGATTCCTGGATGCTGAGTGGACTGAACGGCGTGCACGGGCGAAAAGAGACACCGAGCCCCGCCGCTGCCGCGCCGGAGAGCACAGCCACTGGCGACCACACGCATACATATTAGTAACCACAGGGAAACCACGGCACTGCGCACACAACACCCCCCCACCCCCCTACTCCGTCCCCGTGTCTCCGCGTCCCCGTCCCGTCCCGTCTGTCCTGCAGCGGCTTTGTGTTGCACGCTGCTGGGTAAGACATTCGCAACCGCATCACATCATAGCGGAAAGACAGACAACTTATGTCAGCCTCAGAGTGCGTAAAAGTTACACTCCGAATGTGTTTTGTCGCACATGGAATCTGTTGCGGCAAAAAGCCACATAAGCCCCGCATCAAACTGCACAGGCTCCACCATCCAAAAACCTTTACTACACGATGCCTGTTATTAAATAGTTTGTTGTTCTTCTTTTGTTGTTGTTTTTTTTGTTTTTTGTTTTTAAATCGGACATCTCGTCATATCTTGCACGGGATCATTAGGCAGGAGTGTGGTGGGTGTGCTCACAAAAGTGTCGCGCCACGTCGCGTGAAAACACCGGTGAAAACGACCGCATCAAGGCATCTCCACACCTCCTCTGTCCCTTTCCTCCTAATATTGTCTGCTGGCCTCTGGACCCGGCGATCAAGACCAAAGTCCGACCCTGTTTACGTGCGCCGCTGGGTGAGAAGAAACCGGAGGGGGGGGTGGAGAGAAGGAGACGGAGACGAGGAGAGAGAGAGAGAGAGAGAGAGAGAGAGAGGGGAGGGAGAGAGAGAGAGAGAGACTGCAATATCATTTGTGAATCCCTCTCACAGTGCTGCAGATAGGGGCTGCCAACACATGCGGCGCGTCTGCAGGTGAGGGGAACAGGCAACAGAATATGCTGGACACACTGAGGAATTCAACCAGCGTTTTCCAAAAACTAAAAAAAGAAAAACTGCGTCGGATATACATCTTTTTTTATTTAAAGTTTTTCTTTTCGGTTTCGCTTTCTTCATTTGAAATACAACCCTGATTTTTTTTTTTTTTTTTTTTTTTCTCTCAGGAGGTTGTGCATTGTGGAGTTGGCTCGAACACACATACACACACGCACACACACACAAAAAGAACTATATCCACTGTCTGCTGGTTGCAAGTGACTTGGAGGAAGAGAGCAGGAGAGGCAAAGCCGGACGGGTCGTTCGCTTCGCATTCACATCCTCAGGATCGGAGAGTTGACGGGCAGCCGCGCAGTCAACGCTCGCCGTATATGATGAGTTTGGAAACTGCACGGGCATTTAAATGATCCTCTGACATATGTTGGACATATCACCCAGAGAGAGGGGAATATTGCAGCCTCACCCGAGAAGGAGATTCTTACCACAAACTGTGAGTAAAGCGGCGCGCTGTGGACTCTGATCATACTTTCTTGGTGATATGATGTTCGGACTAAATGACATTTTGGCTTTTACGCGCATGAAATTCACATAGGCCTATTGGTGGCACCTTCCAGAGCGCACGGAGCCTCTCTGGTGTGCGTGCGTGTGTGTTTTTTTTAAACACCATTGCGGTTTTTCTTTTTCTTTTTTTTTTCTTTTTTTTTTTTTTTTTACAAAAACAAGGAAAGAGCAACTAACATCCAGTGCTGGAGGTGGGGAAGCAGGGGAGAGAGGGAAGCCCGTGCACTTGCTGCTTTTCACTGCAGCAGGAGCGATGTAGGAAGTCGTCCGGAGGATGAAGTCTCACACATCCCGAAACCGAGGGCTTTGCTCTTAATCAACACGATTTTTTCCCCCCCACAGTCGGACTTTCCATCAGTGATTAAATCATTATTTTTTTAAAACATTTCTTTTTTTTTCAAACCTAAGTGGACATTTTCCAGGGGAGAACAATGAGGACTACTGGTGCAGTGGACTATTTGTACTATTGCATGCTCATCCTGCAGCTTGTGCATCAGCCCGCTGCCAAGCAAGTGCTCCGGTACCGTTTGGCTGAGGAGGGACCCGCTGATGTCAGAGTAGGAAACGTAGCCGCCGACCTGGGCATTGTTGCCGGGTCCGGCGAGGTGACATTCACGCTCGAATCGGGCTCAGATTTTTTCAAAATTGACAACATAACAGGTGAGCTCACCACCAACGAGAGGCGGATAGACCGTGAAAAATTACAGCAGTGCCAAATGATATTTGATGAGAATGAGTGTTTTATAGATTTTGAAGTGTCAGTCATCGGACCAGCCCAGAGCTGGGTCGACCTCTTTGAGGGAAAAGTCATCATATTAGATATAAATGATAACACCCCGTCTTTCCCTTCCCCTGTCCTGACACTGTCTGTGGAGGAGAACAGACCCATTGGAACCCTTTATCTGCTGCCCACTGCCACAGACAGAGATTTTGGCAGAAATGGAATAGAGAGATACGAGCTTATCCAGGACAATGGGGAGAACTCAAGGCGCCTGGGCTCCTCTGGGGATTCGTACTCGGGGAAGAGGAGGTTTGAGGAAGGCGCAAGCAGGAGCAGCGTCTTCGAGCTGCAAGTTGCTGACACTACTGATGGAGAGAAACAGCCTCAACTCATCATTAAAGGGGCCCTTGATAGGGAACAGAGAGACTCCTATGAGCTCACACTGCGTGTTAGGGATGGAGGAGATCCCCCTCGCTCTTCCCAGGCCATTCTGAGGGTGATGATCACTGATGTGAATGACAACAGCCCCCGGTTCGAGAAGAGTGTGTATGAGGCTGACCTACCAGAAAACAGCTCCCCAGGCGCCCCCATCCTACAGCTCAAAGCGGCCGATGCAGACGTGGGGGTTAATGGTCAAATAGAGTATGTGTTTGGGGCAGCCACAGAGTCAGTGAGGAGGCTGCTGAGGTTGGATGAGAGCACAGGGTGGCTGAGTGTGTTGCACCGCATTGACCGTGAAGAAGTGAGCCAACTGAGGTTCACAGTAATGGCCCGTGACAGAGGCCAGCCGCCCAAAATGGACAAGGCCACTGTGGTGTTGAACATCAAGGACGAGAATGACAACGTCCCCGCCATAGAGATACGGAAAATTGGACGCATTTTCTTAAAAGATGGTATAGCCAACGTGGCTGAGGATGTGGTGGTGGACACACCCATTGCCTTAGTTCAGGTGTCAGACCGTGACCAGGGGGAAAATGGCATAGTGACCTGCACAGTGGTAGGGGATGTTCCCTTTCAGCTCAAACCAGCCAGTGAAATGGAGGGTGAGCAGAATAAAAAGAAATACTTCCTCCACACGTCTGCACCACTGGACTATGAAGCCACACAGGAATACAATGTGGTCATAGTGGCTGTGGACTCTGGAAGCCCCAGTCTGGCAAGTAATAACTCTCTTATCGTCAAAGTGGGCGACACTAATGACAACCCTCCCATCTTCAGCCAGAATGTAGTAGAGGTGTCGTTTCCGGAAAACAATGCCCCAGGCGAGAGGGTGACAACGGTGGCAGCCATCGACGCAGATAGTGGGAAGAACGCTGAAATAGCCTATTCCCTTGACTCATCAGTAAATGGGATTTTCTCTATCGATGCAGACAGTGGAGACATCCGAGTAAACAGCATTCTGGATAGAGAGCAAACAGAGCGCTACGAATTCAAAGTGATAGCCAAAGATAAGGGCATAAACACCCTTCAGGGCTCTGCAACAGTGGTTGTCCTTGTGGCCGATAAGAATGACAACGAACCAAAGTTCATGCAGGATGTGTTCACCTTCTATGTCAAAGAGAACCTTGAGCCAAACAGCCCAGTTGGCATGGTTACAGTCATTGATGCAGATAAAGGCCAAAATGCTGAGATGAGTCTTTTCATTGAAGAAGAAGAGGACATTTTTTCTATTGAGAACGACACTGGGACTATTTTCTCCACCCTATCCTTTGACCGAGAGCAGAAAACCACATACACCTTCCGAGTCAAAGCTGTGGATGGCGGTGACCCTCCCAGATCCGCCACCGCCACGGTTTCACTCTTTGTCATGGATGAAAATGACAATGCACCAACGGTCACTTTCCCAATTAACAGCTCCTACACCCTCCTTCCTCCTTCCAGTAACATCAGAACAGTAGTCAGAACGGTCTTAGCCACCGACACTGACACCGGCATCAACGCAGACCTGAACTACAGCATCATTGGGGGAAACCCCTTCAAGCTGTTTGAGATTGATGGTGGCTCCGGCGTCATTTCGCTGGTGGGGAAGCTGGAGCAGAAGCACTATGGCCTCCACAGACTGGTGGTCCAGGTGAACGACAGAGGGCAGCCATCACAGACCACCACCACTCTGGTTCATGTGTATGTAAATGAGACTCTTTCCAATTCCACAGTCGTGGAGGCCCAGGTGGCTAAGAGCCTGAGCACGTCTCTGAACACCAACATTGCCGGTGACCCCAACTACGACCTAAGCAAACAGCGGTTAAGCATTGTCATCGGAGTAGTTTCGGGCATCATGACGGTCATCCTCATTATTCTCGTCGTAGTCATGGCCCGTTATTGCCGCCCCAAGAATAAGAATGGCTACGAGGCCGGCAAGAAGGATCACGAAGACTTCTTCACACCACAGCAGCATGACAAATCCAAGAAGCCCAAGAAAGATAAGAAGAAACAGAAGTCCAAACAGCCACTCTATAGCAGTATTGTCACTGTAGAGGCCTCCAAACCCAACGGGCAGCGCTATGACGGCGTCAATGAGAAGCTGTCGGACAGTCCAGGCATGGGCCGCTACCGCTCAGTCAACGGAGGGCCCGGGAGTCCAGATTTGGCCCGGCACTACAAGTCCAGTTCGCCACTCCCCACTGTCCAGCTTCACCCGCAGTCGCCAACAGCTGGAAAAAAGCACCAGGCAGTTCAGGACCTGCCCCCTGCCAATACCTTTGTTGGCACCGGAGATAACATTTCCCTTGGATCTGACCACTGCTCTGAATACAGCAGTCAAACTATCAACAAATACAACAAACAGGTAAGAAGACACGTCTCCATGTTTTTTGTTTTTTTTCCCCCTCCACTACTCTTAAATGTCTTCTGTTTCTTCCTCTTAGTGTTCTCTCTACCATAATGCTTTCTGACAGGGCTAGTCTCAGTAGTCTTGTTGCCTTTATGGTGCTAATGTGTGTCAAGTTAGCGGTATTGATCTGTTTTGGTTTGGAGTGCCATTCACATGTAATATTGAAAAGAGAAGAGAAAGGTTTAGATTAGCTAAGGAAAGGGTATTGTTACCACTTGAACAAACATGTCCAACTTTTTTACTTTTATCACGGTGTTGAGGCTGCTTTTTCCGTCAGGGGGTGTCACAGCTACTAACCTTGGCAAATATGTGTCGGAGTGTTCTAGACAGCTCACATAAGGGTTTGGTTTGCAGTTATTTTATCCCAGAGGGGAGCGTGGCGGGGGCCGGCTACACACCCCCTTAGCCATGTCAAGCCCTGCCCTGCCCTCTGTCTGTGACAAGGCTACCTTTTCTTCTTGAGGAAAGGGGAGAGAAGAAAGAACAAAAAGCAGAAAGGAGAGAAAGGTTTAGATGCAGGCTGAACGCAGCACAAACATGGCTTTGTAAGGTTTGTGAGTCAGTTTTACAGTCTTGGCTTGAGTACGAACATCTGGCCAGGAGGTCATATTAACATTCCTCTGCACTTCGGGGTCTGCGTCACTTCATTGACCCTGCAGTGAAATCGGACATTTTTATACCCTCTCTCATATTGTGCCTCAGTTTCTTTCACCTCCTTATCTTTCCCCTCATATATAAATGTCTGCCATCTTCTACCTGCTTCTCCTCTCCCCCTCTCTCTCTCCCACCCTCCACGCTTCGTCTTACCTCCCCTTCTGTTTTTCTGCTTTTATTCCTTTTCCCCACTCACTAACTCTTTTCTTCCATTTGTAGTGCTGGAAAAAGGTGTAGGTGGCGTGATGTGATATTCAAATTCCAGGAAATGTGAGCTTTTATCAATTCAGTCTTTAGATTCCTTTTTTTTTTTTTTGTCTGTTTTTGTACGGTTAGGTGCAACAACAGTGAGAAACAAAGTTAATACATAATGAAGTCAGCTGATTTGCGTCAGGCAAAAGAACACTGTTGTTTTATGTGTTTTCTACGGCAGTCTAATGAATTATTGATCTTTCTTTTACTTGGTGTCAGCCGTTACTCCTTTAGAATTCTGGTGTGCTGTTCTGGATTGTTTCTTCCTTTTTTCTATTTTTTTTTCAACTTCCCGTTTTTGTTTTTCTCTCGATATCTCTACGTTCATGTTTTTGTATTCTGTGCCTCCCCCCCCCCAAACTCTCCTCTGGCCCTGTGTAATACACTCTTGCATGCGTTGCAGCCACCCGTGCTGTCTGTTCTCCCCCTGTATTCCTTCTCCTCTCTCAGTGTTTTCAGCCTCCGCCACATCATACCCCTTACAATGCTGCTCTCTGCCTTGCCTTTTTTCTTGCAGTGGTTTCTTTTTTAATCTCCACTCTCATCTCTCTATATCCCTCTCCCCTCCCTCTTGCTATTTCTCCTCTCAAATCATTTCACTCCCCTTTTTCTTCTCTGCCTTCTCTTCCTCTGCTCTGTCTCTAACAGCTTCTAATATGGTGTATTCACTGAGCTGCTTCCCAGGGTGTGAGGAGTGCTGTTGCTTTCGGATGTCTCCTGCATAATTAAAAGGGCACTCTATTTGCTGCTGCGGCAGCAGCATGTATTGTGTGTCACTATGCTCCACTTATATAATTATTTATTTACTCTCTACATTAATGCTGCAGTAACTTTTATGGACTGTGCGTTTGTTAGAATACAGTGTCTTGGACAAAACTCAATCTGCACTAAGAATAAAGAGTACTTCTTTTGATTTGGGGCACGCAGTTTGAATACTTAAATTGTAAAGAAAGTGTTTAGTGGCCTACTGGGCAGTATCATCAATGTTTGCTGTGTGATGTAGCCTGTTAAGTTTTTAATATACAATAGCTAGCAGACATTAAAATTGCCTTTTATATCCCACGGGCTCAGTAAATACTCACTGTTGAGACATTCTGTCGGGGTAAATAGAACGTAATTTAATGGCTTGAAGAGAAGGTGTGTGTTCATGTGCTCCAATTACAGCATTAAACAGCAACCTCGGTATTAGATTAAGTGGTGAAGCGGTCATGCTCTTGATTTTAGGGACGCTGCGTCTAAAAATATTCTGTTGTCAGGTAAGTGCCACGACAGCTAAAGAGATAATAAAACACTCAAGGACACTTGTGTGCCTCAGTTAGGGGAACGATTTCTTCAAAAATCTGGATTAGTGGTAGAAGATTATGACTTCAAAGAATACCATTAACAATATATATATTTTATGATGTTTCATTTCTCCTGGAAGGTAAGGTAATACTGTTTCACTTCCTTGAGAATTCCCAGAGAGGACTCAATTTATACCACATTTAGCCACAAATGAGGTGGAGCCCTTTTAAGATTCATGACAAGGTAATGATAAAGGATTATTTTTCATTGTGCGTTTTCTCACACAGACATGAACTGCATGCATGTACACGCCCTCACCCACAAACCCTTCTCTTTTACCACTCCCTCTCTTTTTGCCAATCTGTGGGAAGAGATAGAGACAGGCACAAGAAAGACGGCCCTGTTAGCGGTGAAGAGAATGGCCCCTACTGTTTCACAAGGGACTTTGGGGTCGGGTGGAGAGAGAGAAAGACGGGGAGGGAGAGAGAGAGAATAGTGCTGACCATTGACTGTAATCTCTGAGGTATCGGGTTCCGTCTTCCTCTCCCCTCGCCTACCTGATCTTACAATAACTGCACAGGCTCGGGCAGGTAACCAGGCAACTGAGGGAGTTTATCGGCGAGGTGAGCCCTTCTTCTTAGCCCGTCACACATTTAAACAGTCATTAAGCTGAGCTAACATAAATGCCAGCGAGACAAAGGAGACGGTGATAGACTTGTGCAGGTGAAGATGCCCCCAGACCACAGCGGTGAACATCCAGAGGGTTGGATATTGACATGATGGGAATGGAAAACAAAAAAACTTCACTTTAGGAATAACTTGCTCAGGTCAGACAACACAGATGAAAAAAGGGGCCAAAGTCGTCTCCATATGCTGAGGAGACCGAGCTCCTTTGGAGAGTGCAGGACACTGTTAAGAATAGTTTATGACACAGCGGTGTCTTTTAGCAGTGGTCTGCTGGGGAGGCTGAAGCACAGAGAGGGACAGAATGAGACTCAATAAACTTGGTTTAGAGGGCTAGCTCTGCTCTGGACTGTCCTCTAGATTTCCACCCCCTGCATGACACTGTGGGGGCCCTAAGGCCTTAAGCAGCTTCAGGGGCGCTAGTGCAGGCCCTTCATCCAGAAGGCAGTCGGGCTTTTTTAACAGCAGCAGACTGTAACACTGTTGTTGTCTCTGTATCAATCACCCCACCACTTACAGCATCACAACTACAGTCAGGTCCCACCGCACTGAGCACAACATATCTCAGGCAACATATCTTATCCATTCATTTACCATTATATCTATCTTATGTTTCCACCGCAGGTCACATCTGTAGATCTGATAGGTGCATATATGGTGCATATCATTTTTATTCATCGAGCACTTGTTCTTTTTTTTGTCTACTTTTGAGCTGCTCTAACAAGTGAATTTCCCATGTGGGGATCAATAAAGATTCATTTTATCTTATCTAACTGTGAGGGGGGGGGGGGGGGGGGGGCCCTGCATGTCAGCCAGCAGCTGTTGAGTGCTTGAACAGGAGGGAAACAGACCTGACATTTATTTTATCTTCCTGTAACCCTATTGGTTGCAGCTTGTGCTATTCATATATATATATTTTATTTTTTATAATATCATGCTTGCTCTATCTGCTCTTTGCATACCTGTGTCCAAACCTTGCATTGGAAGGCTGATGAGTGGTGTATGCACTTAACAGAACACTTAACTTTATTACTTCTGGCAGTAGCTTCTGTTCTCTGTGGTGCCAGAAAATAAATGCTGTCCAACCATAATGTAGTGAGGAATGAAATCACTTAGCCATCAAATTAGCACAAGCCATCAGCTTTTGTTTTATCATTGCACTTCAAAGCGCCACTCGTGCCCAGGTGGATCACTTTTAATCAAAGGTGAGCCACAGCAGCTTGTATCCGACGCTCATGCAAAGCTTAGGCCCCCTCAGGGCAGGCAGAGCCCCGGCGCACAAACTTATACCAGGTTATCTCGCCTGAGGGCTGATGCAGCAAGCATAACTGGACGTTGCCCTTAACCCAGCCTCCAGTGTCACCCCCCCCAACCCCCCTTGCCCTCCGCCCCCGGACCAGTGTTCCTCCTGAGCAGCAACACTTTCCCTGCTTTCAAGCTGACTACGGCCGTCAACTAAAGCACTGATTTGCATAGGGCTACAACCTGCCTCACCCGGTGCACTCGCTCAGGACAAACAATATCACCATGCAAATGGAGGGTCACCTGGATGGTGTCTGTAGCCAAAACATAGGATGTGATTGCCCTTCAGGCTCCGGGGGCAGATCAGGAAACCAATATGGAAATGTTGTACTTTGCCTCCAGCCTCATTTGTTTGAACCCTATAAAATGTAGCTGCCTAAACACCTACGAGAAGCCACAACCGACCTAATTGAAACTTCAGTCGTATATGAACACCTGTATGTAGGATTAAGCAGCCAAGCCACCACCGTTCTCTGGACTTTTGGGTGTTTTTTTTTTTTTTTTTTTTTTTTTTTTTTACTTTTAGCATTCATCACCACTTGAATTTCACCAGGCACCAGGGTCCCTCGCCGCCTCTCGTGTGATTTTTATCTGTGAAATTGTCGAGGCAGTCAGTCACTCATTGAGCTCAATGAGGTAATTAGTTGATAAGAGGTTCCACAGGAGCTTTCACATGTTTGGTCACCCCCCCCCACCACCACCACCACCACCACTGCCCCTCCCACTGTTGCTGATGATACAGGTCAGCTTATTCTTAGCAAAAGCAGAGAAAGGGCCACTTGTTGTCACTGCAACTTAACTTCATTTTAAAAAAAAATTAAAAAAATGAAATTAGATTTGAATCCAGCTAAGAACTTTCTAGTCAACTGCAACGTCATGCGAGCAATCAGCTGATGATCACGTCAGCAGAAGAAAATATCAACTTGACCAAAATTCATGAGATGAAGGTGAGAAAAAAAAAAAAAAATCTGGCAATCTTGTGTCTAGTAAGAAATGAGATTATGTGCAATGAGCTGGTTTGTTTATTGTCACATTATTATTAGCGCTTGTCCTTTGTGTGTGGTGCTTGCGTACCGTCGACTGTGGCTAATTTTATCAAAATTGTTTTGGATCTATTACAGCTTAATTCAATCTATGGCTGCTCAGGCTTTTGTTGTTTATGTTCTGAGAGGGAAAATGGAAGGAGTAAGAGTGCACAGTAATACTCATGAAATTGCAGCGGGCAGCATTTTCTGGTATAATTTGGTTTGGTGATTTGAATGCATTCGCTCCAAGGCAATTACTAATCTAAGGATTAGACTTACCTGATACGCAGGCAGAAATGGTGGAGACTGGCAGAGGAAGTCAGGGAGATATTGCTACAGTTTCTCCTATATTACTCTGCATAATATGTTAATACTGAGGCCCTCCTTTACCTATAGGGGAAAGCATGAAACATATTGCTTCATTTCTATGTCTCTTTCTCCTTTTCCCTTCTTCTTTTACCCCCTCCCCTCTACACACAATAAATGCGCCACTGAGCTCAGTTGTCTTCACAAGAAAATAAATACTCATGATTGAATAAGCTGAAGGAGGCCCGGACTCATCCGCAACATTTGTCATGATAAGATGCCGAAAGACAGAGGCAGAAGGAGGAGGAGGAGGAGGAAGAGAGGGGGGTGGGGGGTGGGCGTTGGGGGGGGGGTTGGGGGGAGGGGCAAAGTGAGGGAAGAAACAGACAAGAAATTTAAGCCGCATGCCACCTTGATTGCTCTCCACGCCGCTGATTGTAAGTGGCAGTGTCGAGGATGCCACCTTCTTCTCACCGCTTCTTTCAATTTGATGTCATCGAAAATGGAATTTCATTTCATACCGGCAGCGATCGCATTAGATAGGGCTCACCAGGATAAAGCCGATTCATATTTGCAGATTTGCCTTTCCTGTGGCACTATCAATCAGTGCATGCTCACCATATTGCAGACTTGTTTTTTTTGGGTTTTTTTTTTTTTTTTTTTTTCTGTGGCAATTGTTAGAAGGAGTTCGTACAGCAAATTGACTTTTACAAGGCTCCCAAGGTCTGTGATGCGCCGCGCCAGCCTTGTTGTTTTCTCTATAGTTGTCCTCTTTGTATAGACTCCAGAAGCTAGAAGCGGCTAAATGAGAACACCACTTCGCTCCACTGCCGTGTAAACCCTGGGGAATAGTCCCCCCCCCGCGCCCGCCCGCCCATCGACGAGCCAGATCACAACACGTATCAGACGTGGCAAAACAGGCAAAAACAGTAGTGTTTTTGTCATCAAACTTGCTTAAAAAAAAAAAAATCCATATAATGATGTGATTTGTGTTTGTTGTTGCTGTTTTGCAGAAAAGGTCACAGGGCACATTTGTTGTGTTGATGTCAATTCAAACAGGTGGCAGAGGTGTCTTTGCGTCTGCGCTTCCTCTGACGGGCAGAGTTTCCGTCGAGTGTGTCCCTGCGTGTTTTCTCTCCGTCTCTCCCGCTTCTTACCCCCCCCCCCCCCCCCCCCCCTTTTTCCCCCCCCCCCCCCCCCCCGCTGGGGAGACGTCGAGCGATGACTCAGATGAATCACTTCACTGTCGGCGTTGCTCACACGGGGGCCCAAGGATGTCAAGGGAACTGCCAACAGGGGTCCGTGCACCTTACATCCAACGATTTAAACACCCCCCCCCCCCCCCCAATCCAGCATCGGCCATGTTGTAACGCACCGGCCTTCGTGGTGAAGATGAGAATGAGAGCCACCAGACACATTGATCCATAATTTAACCCCCCCCCCCCGTCCTCAAGTGCCACCTTTTGCTCTGGCGGGGCCGACTGCAAAGCTCCTTAGCTCAAAGACGAACTTGTCTATTAAGCAGCGCTTGACAGGTGACCAAAAAAAGACACTTTGACTGACGTGTTAGATGGTCCGTAGAAAGACACCGGACGGGGGGGGTAGGGGAGTCTACACATACATGGTCTACACAATGGTATTGACAGGTGGGGGGGGGGTTAACAAGTTCAACAGTGTAATTGGAGCGTATTTAATGGTTCAACCTTCACCCTGGGTTCAGGTTCACATTGATTTCTTTTTCTTCTTTTTTTAAGGCTCTGACAGACGTGCACCTGTTCTCTCTCTTCGCACATACTTCCCCTTTTTGACTTTGACCCCCCCTCTTTTCTATTAAGGAAACTGCTGAAATATTAAGATGCACTGAGATCTCCTGACCGCGTTAGACACATTAAGAATTGTCCAGGATAAATAATGCATCTGAAAGCTTTGTGTTTTTTTTATTTTATTTTATTCTTTATTCAAAGGACATACCTTTCTATTAACAGGCTGCAGTCATACATATTTGCTAAGCAGCAGAGTATAATGGATATGACTTGACTTGAGAAGGGGGGGGGGGGAGTAGGACAGCTTGACTGCTTCTATTAGCCCTGTTTTGGTGCGGCTCCCACCATGTGGCCCCCAAATGAGATTATATGTGTATGAAACAGGAGGTAGAGCACTCACCGACCATCCATCAAAGCCTGGGGGGACCTGTGTGAAAGTTTGTGCATGTGTACTCGGCGGGTACACTCGCTGTGTTGATGCGTGTGTGAATGTGTAAGGGTGTGATAAAGTGTGTGGGTGTACAGTAGGAATATATGTGTGTGTGTGTGTGTTTGTGTATCCTGTGAGGGCTGGAGAGGAGAGCAAACGGGGGCTCCACAGTTCAGCCTCTCCATCATCCTGCACGGCAGGCACACGCGCTGCGACATGCCTGAGAGGGTTTCAATATCCTGTGTGTGTGTGTGTGTGTGTGTGTATGTGTGTGCGCCTGTGCTGCTGTGTTTACCCTAGGAATGCAGTTCATTATATCTGTGTGTGTGTGTGTGTGTGTGTGTGTGTGTGTGTGTGTGTGTCTGGTTATTACATATACTCTCAACACACATGCATACAGAGGCAGATGGAGCCCGACGGCTAGAGCAATACTTTATCTTCGCCTGTTAAAAACCCGCGACAAGCTTGAGTAGCCTGTGATGCGATGCCTTCTTTTCACTCTCAGCAATCACAAGTGCCCTCCAGCAAGGCACTGGGAGCTCCTTTGCCCCCACCTGAGCTATTTATTAGACCCTGCTGTGACTAAGATGTGCACTTTAACCCCTATTCTACTTCTTTTACATGCCTATACCACCTGTATTAAACTCTAGATGTGTGCCAAATAAAAAAAAAGGAAAAAAAAGTAGAAATATTCATTAGCAAAGCACTGGCAGGGGCAGGAGGAGCCCCTGTATCGATGAGGCCTTACCTGGCAGAGAGCAGGCTATTAGCCAGGCCCGATAAATCTTGTCAGAGGCTGGGAAGAGTCCGCCTGCCCGCTGAAGAATGAAGGTCACGGGGCAGCTGGAGTTACGAGCGGCCTCGCAAGGTAGCTGCTATCAAATCAACTGAAATATGAAGTCTGGCCTGCCCTTTTTTGAGAATGCTAATTTTTCAATTTGCTTCTTACTCCTTGTGTACTTTCCCCCTGCTCGCTCTCTTAGTATGCAGCGTACAGCGATTAAATTAAAATGTGAATAAGGTTACGGCCTTGGTATAGTTTGTGGACACCGTGAGGGCAGATGATGATTGCTGGCCGCAGCCTTACAATTTATTGTATTATTCCATCCTCTGCTGTGTGTGTGTGTGTGTGTGAGGGGGATTTCTATGTGTTAATTACTTGACATACAGAAAAAATATGGAAGAAATTTGATGAAACGTAACTTTGTAATAAATCAGCTCAAGTCTTAAAACTAGATTTTGACTGTAATGTGCTGCCAGAATGAACTGCGTAGTGTATACAGCCTTACACCAGGCCTCATATGTTGAATTCCCACAGGCCCGCCATGTTGGAAACTGCAATATAAAGTGGAGATGACTGTAATGCTGGCTTTAGTTTAGACAAATTCTACTGTGGATTGAGGAGCTCCAGACATTTAATATGGTTTCAGGTATTGATTTGCGGCACCTTGCCTCTATAGTCGGTTTATTATGGAGCTTTGGTTTCACCTTTTACTCTTTTTCTAACTGCATCTCAGGAGATGGAGTCCTCCTTCTCCTTATTCCTCCCTCTCTCTCTCTTTCTCTCTCACTCTCTCTCTCTCCTCCCAGCAACAATGTCCTGAGTAACAACTACAAATAGTCAATCAGAGCGGCCACTGGCGGAGAACGCGTCGGCCATTTTGCTCGGCGAGTGAGCGGCTGAACTCAGGTGCTCGGGTAATAGCGGGTTCTGATCCGTGGCTTTTCTTTTTTCTTTTTTTTTTTTTTTGCTCGGTTTCCTGAAGTTATGGAGGGAGAGGAAGGAGGTGGGTGGGTGGGGGTGTAATCAAGACTGAAAGACTGATCTTCGACATGGTTCATTTACCCCTGAGTTGGTCCGATGCAACACTTGGGACACAATAGCCAATTGTAAATTACAGAGTAGATTCAAGTGGTGAGAGGTGCCTTGAGGGGGAGCTAGCTGCCGTTTGGTTCTGGGTTGATGAGGTCTGGGATTGGGGGAAAGGCAGGGATATCAATCAAAATGACATGTCTGGGGGCGGTAAAATGATTAGAATAATGGTAAACAAAGCCGCTTAAACACAACCAGCCTTTTTTATTTTTTTTTTCATATTTTACCTCAACTTTATTCCAAACCAAGCCTTTGCTTAATAAGCTTCACTTAACGTCAGATTCGTCACCATTAATCTGTCCAGAATGATATATTAATAACAGACTTCAGTGGAAGGAGGCAAACTGCTGGGAACATAAGTGCATAAAGGAAGCCTATCACACAGTGAAGAGCTCTTATGAACTGGTGACGTGAAGGGAGCTCATAGCGACTTCTGACAAGCAGCTAAGTGCCTACACGGGTGACATTTACGAGTGTGTCGTGGGAGATCCCCAGCCGGACTTGGAAAGGGGGGGGGGACAGTTACTCGCTGTGTAATCACCATCAGAATTCTGCGGCGGCTGCAGCGGCAAATATTTGAGTAGCGCAGATTACTTTTCCCCCCGTGAAGCCAGTCGCGGGGCGATTCATTTGATGTCTACGCAAATGTGCTTAAACGCGCTAACGGCTCTCGCCTCCCTTCCTCTTCCTCTGTACATTTGAAAGATTTACGTCAGGGGTGTGCGCTTTGTGTGTGCCTACTCCTTTGAATCTCTTTGAATAAGCTCTTCTTCGCCGCGGCAGCCTCTTCTCTTAGTGAATTGGGGACATGACATGACAATTGGAGACCTTGTAATTTATGTTTAAAATGTCAGCGTTATCTGTGCCAGCGTGATTTTGTTTGAACAGGGAGGCACGCTGGCGAGGGTCCTCAGTCGCTGTTTAAACCGTATGCCTGTGTTTGCTCAGGAAACTTTGGTGGGCTATCCATTGTTACTATGGCAATATACCTCCGCCGCCCGCGCTCGCACCCCCACCCACCGCAACTTCTCCCATGGCCAAACGCCTGGAGTTTTTCAAAAGGTTTTTCGTTGCTCTCTCATCTTGCTTGTACCCAGTAATTCAGACACATCACTGCCAAAAGCGGAGCTCAGGGTCGACATCCCCCCCCCCCCCAAAAAAAAAAAAAAGTCACGGTATTCTAACAGCTTTGGCCCGGAGTTGGATGAGGCGTGGGAACGTCATGTTCCACTAAACTCTTTTGATAAAGCCACCTGGGCGAGCGGGGAGCATTTCAAAGATGAAGGTCCCTGAACACTAAATTGGCAGCAGTTGCTTTACTACAATGGGCTCATCTCTTCCCTGTGTCACAGCTCCTTAGGGATCCGTAATTTACTGCCCTCCCCACTTTGAGTTCTGGATTCATGAGATCAAATTAGACAGCGAGAGAACATCAGTGGCTGCACAATGCTTTGCTCTTTAAACTCAAGGCCAGTATTTCATCACCACCCCACAAGTCTGGTTAGGTTACTGGTTAACCATTTCCTACTTCTATTCCTGCCTGGGAAACGCCGACTACAGAGATTCGAAGTACAATATGCACGCCATATTTTTTTTTTGAGCCAGTAGAGAAGAATGAGCTAAACAAATGCATTTTAAAAGATCTGAATCACACATCCAACCCCCCCCCCCCCGCCCCCTTTGAGAAAAGACATGCCTTGCAAGGTCAAAATCTTGTTATTGATGTGATGCGCCACATAGGAATTTAGTGTTTTCAAACATTCCAGAGTATCAAATAGCCCATGAATCTTAAAGACAGATGAAACAAGTCCTCTATATTTCATCCCATATCTGAGGAGCATGACGGCTGAATAGCAATGAATTCATTCAGACAGATTAAAAGAGAGCTGGTGTCAAGGATCAAAAAAAGGAGGAATGTCGAATAAATACAGTAAAATGCCCGAGCATAAGGAATGGAGTGAATGACCAAGTGATTGGACGGCAGTGAAATGTAAAGTGCTCCAGCTTAAAAACCAGAAGCAGCCATGACAGGAATGAACTCGCAGGGGTGGGAGGGGGGTGGGTGGGGGGGTGTGGCGGGTGTGTGTGTCTGTGTGCGCAATTTGATGTGCAAATCCAACTGGAGTGCGTCTCTTGACTGTAATAACTCTTGGCATTCGTGCGGCCTAATGAAGTGGGACTTCGCTTATGCGACAACATGAACGTGTCTGATTGTAAGTTGCTGTAGAAATTCCCCCGAGGCCGCCCGCAGCGCTTCAACATGTTTGCTCTACACCTTAATGATAAACACCCACCTTTTTTTTTTCTTTTCTTTTTTAACCCTTACATTTCTGCTATCATTTCAGGGCAGTGTGAGCAGGTGTCATGCTGAGGGATATCAATTTCAACAAATGCAAATGTGAATCAAACATGAAATATTAACCTAAGCCTAAAGAATATTCTTTAAATACAATACCCCCCCCACCCACCCACCCCCACCCCGGTCTACAGCGGCGACAAGGATGCCTTCAGGAACATACAGAAGCTCCTGCTTGATTACTAGCCTCAGCGTCTCTGTGGACTTTGTGTCAAAGCTCATAATGAACACCGTGGGCAGTGAATGGTGTACACCTTTGTGTGTGTGTGTGTGTGTGGGTGTGTGCGTGCATGTGTGAGAAAAAAGTGTCCAGGCATGTGGGTCTTTGCATGTGGCAGACATGTTCCTCAGGCGTCAGAACCACACTAACACTTGCTATTGACTACATTTTACCTGCCGCGCCTGCAGCCGCCCCGGACTGTGTGTTTTTTTAACGGCTTAGCACGCAGCTCACTGTAGGCGAGGGGGGGGGGGGGCAACCAGCTTCCCTCAACACACTGCCACTGCTGAACTGACAAGGCAATGTGTACAATTTCCACTTCCTCTCCTTCATGCATTACTCAAGCCATCGTCGCCTATTTTCACAAGTGTCCCCCCCCCCCCCCCCCCCCATGGCAGTAATGTTTTTGTCGCCTTACAGTGTATGTGAGAGTGATGCATTGTGGGAGCGGGCGGGGGGGTCGGTAGACGACACCGCCTCACGTGTTTACCTTGCATCGGCACAATGACAACAACAATAGCGACAGCACTAGGAGGAGGCCCCCTTTGTGCGGCGCGAGCTGATACACCGAGAGGGAGTGACAGGTTTGAAAAATTGGCAAACAGTGCTCGCTGGAAGGCTTCCTTGGGGCTTGGGTACCTTTGGAATCATGTGCGAATGCAGAGGAGTGTGAATGAAAAATAGCTGTGTGATCCTGCCATGTTGCTTTTGTCAAGAATGCGTGATTTTTTTTTTTCTCTCTCTCTCTCTCACTCCCTCCCTCCCACCGCTTTTCTGTCATCCTCATCATCTGCCCCTCAAAGGTTTTTTTTTTCTCTCTCTCTCTCTTCCCGCTTCTCATCATCTCTGTTTTAACACTCAATTCTCTCACTCCTCCATCTCTTTCTCTTGTGTTTTTTTTTTTTTTTTTGCTCTCTCTCTCATTCTCACACTCCCGTCCTCCCCCTCCTCTGTTCTTCCAGCTTAGCGGACGTGGTTATTTAAGGCTTAGAATCCATAAAACCCGCCTTAGGTGTGTTTGCTTTTGTTACTTTCCCAAAATGGTGCACTGACTGCCACATTGTTGAGCTGCTGATCCTTGTTCAGCCACTGCCCGTCTGAGGAGAGTGTCGTCTGGTGCAGGGGGCGACTTAAGCCCAGGTGGAGCCCTGCGATCCCATCAGCGGGTTTTTAAGCAGTGCAGCTGCCACTTAGCGGGGAAGTCGGGAAGACATTCTCAGGCTACCTGTCCCCCCCCCACCTTCCCTTTCCCTGAAGGTAAACTGTCAGGGACCCACCCTGCAGGGCCGTGGGAATAAGCTCTTTAACTGCTGAGAAACAGATTTACAGCAGCACTTGCAATTCTCACAACACCATAAGTGAAACGGACACATTTTGGCACATGTTTTCCAATATTGTTCTCTATACAACAAGTGCTGGAATTTCTTGTTTTGCTCTGTCCTCTCTGTTTTCACGGGGGGGCGTTTGTGCACCATTATCAACATAAGCTCCTTAACAACACAACAAGATCACGCTTGCACACCAGACACGTCATGAATGTGCGTGTATGTGTGTGTGTGTGTGTGTGTGTGTATATAAGAAATTGTTTGAAACAGTTAGTTATTTTTGTCTTTCTGGAAGCACGAGAAATGCTTCCTCTTTTTCTAACTGCGACACAAACCAAAAAACAGTCGCAGCGTGATCCCTCCTGCAACAACATCTGTCCCAGATTGCTCTAGCCTTCCTAATTAAACCCTGTTTACCTCAACATTCTTAAAGCAGACTACTGACTAATTATTAGGCACAAGCTCCTCAAAGCCCTGTTTAAATCTCGCACGCTGATGAGAGCGCTGGTGTCGTAGCTGCTGAGCGAGCGTTAGAAATTACAGACAGGCAAACTAACAAGAGTCTTTCCCCTTGAGCATGCCCTCTGTCTTTGTGTCCATGTCTGGCCTTGATGATGCAGAGTCTCCAAAAGAACGTATTGGTCTTTCACATCACAAAAAAAAAAAAAAAAACTTTAATTAATGAACCAGGAAGGCTCTGAACAGTGCTTAAACATTGTTTTCGTGTATTCAACGGAAGGCGGTATGAAAGGAGACAAAAAGAAAAAGGAAAAAAAAGAAGAAATTTAGAACTTGAGGCAATTTCCAATCATACATTTTTAATGTTTATTCCGCTGTTTCTTAATTAAATCCATGCATCAGAATAGAGTAAAAACCCGAGTATCAGAAGTGGGTGTCAGGGTGGGAAGTCGACAAATTTATAAGGCATAATTTCCCAGGGAATGTCCGGGAGGGATTTTAATAGATATTTTCTGAAAGAGATTCTCATGACCTTTTAGAGCCACTATATATTTGCCCCAGTTGGTTTTGGTGGTGGTGGTGGTGGTGGGGGGCTGGTGGGTTGTTGTGAGTGGACACAATATTCCCAGTCCTTTCACATGTGAAATATATTGGATGGTTATTTGAAGCTAGGGTCACCACAGTAAGACACTATTTCAACGATTTTAAACCTGGTTTAACACACACACGCCTCCACAGTATGTCTCTCTCTCTCCCCACACACACACACACACACACACACGCACACACAGAATTATCCTGGGCAGCAGCCTGATTCAATTAGTAGGAGGTGAGGAGCAGAGAGATGAGGGTCACACTTGCCATTCCAGCCCAAATGGAGATGCTTCCTGGGAGACCCAGCTTGTCTCTAAATTTGGCAGCTTCCTGGGTCATTGTTTCATCACAAGCCCAGAATGGCTGCAGGGCTCTCTGCGACTCTATAAGTCTGGCTATCTATACATCTATGATGCACATTTCAATTTAAAAGCCGCTCCCCTCTCGCGAGCTTGTTTTCTTCCGATGTTCTCCGCATCGCTGCAGCCGCAGCCCGGGACCCCCTGCAGCTACTGGGAGACGTGATGGCTTCTCTGCGCTGGCATATCAATGAGGCAGAAATTTACAGAACTACAAGTTATGCATATATGTTTTGCCTGCATATTACAACACTCAGATAGTGTTTGCATCCTTAGATTCTCACTGAAAGGGGATTCTTTTTTTTCTTTTTTTTGAAAATGATGCAGACGGCAGAGTAAAACCTCTAGAAACCCACCCATCTTCACCTACTCCTGAACAAATAATGATAACTGCTCCTCTGTTATTGAAATTTTAAAATGAGCATTCATAATAACAAGGGTATTAGGTATAGATTTCCTGTAATGGCAGTTACTGACGGCGGTCCAGTCCTCCCAGCGAGGTGTAATGCATAGGAGGGATCAATGGTGGATAAACACCAGGCCTTCATATCTGAAAGTTATTCAAACAAACGCCGGCTCCAATCTCTAATGGGAGTGTTTATAAAGACCACCTGGCTCTCGACCCCCCCCCCCCCCCCCCCTTGTCTAGACGGCCGTTCCCGTCAGCCTTGCATTTAGGTCACAACGACGGAGAAAGCTGTTGGCTCTGACAGAAGAGACAAAAATATATACTTTTTTAAAAAAAAATTTTTAAATCAAAAGCATTTTCTTTCGCATTCAGTCCATCTGAGATTGATGTAACCCCGGGTTCTTGTTGCTATGTGGTGCCGCTGCCGTTACCTTTTTCTAACACTCTCCCGTGTGGACCTGTCCGCCAGATGTGTCAACAACACTTAAACACAAATTCATAAGGCACAAGTTTATCCACCTTTGCACCACCTCCTCTCCACACGGTGTTATGGCTGCTTTAGGCAAATTATTCCCTTCTGTACCTTTTAAAATTCTGTATCTTTAAAGATGTCTTCGCCTTATTTTTGTTTGTCAGTGAAACATTCCTGACCTTTCACTTCACCGACAGTCTAAAAAAGCTTTTCTTCCGCGCTGTTTTCATAGCGTTTTCTGAGAGGATCTGGATTTGATAAACAATAACTCAGGCCAGAAAACATCTCCAGGAGGGCCAGCTGTCTGAGTTACTGTAGTTTAGCACAGCTCTTATAACACAAAGAGTGGAGATCAGCTAAAGATACGCAGCAGGAGAGAGCACTGGCAGCGGGGCGCCTGTATTATACAGGCTGATTTAAGAGTTTTATCATAGACTTTTAGAAAATCGTGATTCTTTACCAAGGGAAGTCTCAAGTTGCATAACACGCTTAATGAATTTAACTTAATTTAACATTCAATATAGTGAAAATGAAATTAATGCTTCAAAGCACATGTGTTTTTTTCCACACATATTCAAGATTTCAGTCCTCTGTTGGTGTCACCTCTGCAAACAGTGACATATATATATATATATATATATACATACATATCAAAGCACAGAGACAAAGGCCTTTTGGAAGTGAAAAAAAAGAAGCTATTTAGTGTTTCATCCACTCCACGGCCACGTTGACTTTTATTAATAGCAGAAATCTCACAAGGTTGCGAGCGTATGGGCGCGAGTCTCCAAGAGTTAACGTTGTCTGAAGTCAACTGCGTTTGGATTTGGCACTCGGCTCCGAATCAAATTGCGTGCGAGGCGTCTTCCCCCCTCGGGGGAGAAAAGGAAGACGGAGAGAAGCAAGGAGCTCAACAAAAACAAGCCTTTCTTGTTTTTTTGATTCCTCTCAGTGATCACTAATTACAGACTGACAAGGCTCTTGTTAAAAAAGTACAAAAGGAGGAGAAAAAAAACATGAAAAAAACATTAAATACCCAGTGTAATTGCATTTATTGTGCTAAGTTGGAACAAACACATTCCTCTCACCCTCCAGGGATGTCTGTGTGTCTGTGTGTGTGTGTGTGTGTGTGTGTGTGTGTGCTTGTGTATGTGTGTGTGGATGGAAATGAATCTCTTTTATTTTATTAAACAAACAGTGATATCTGAGTAATATGCAGTAAGTCTTTGAAGTATTGAATTGTGTCAAAGTTGAGAGCGTCGCTGGGAGTTTGCAGTCGTTTCCAAACCCCACTAGAAGATGGTACTGGCACGCAGTTTGGGAAATGACGTGCCGTGAAATACGACGTGCGAATGAGCAAGGTTGCTTTCACGTTGACAGAAGGTTCTGACAAGGGTAATGGTTCCCTAACTAGGCCAAGCTCGGTGCCAGGTCGAAGAGTGGTGCAACCACTATACTCCCCCCCCCC
This sequence comes from Seriola dumerili, assembly GCF_002260705.1. Taxonomy (NCBI): domain Eukaryota; kingdom Metazoa; phylum Chordata; class Actinopteri; order Carangiformes; family Carangidae; genus Seriola; species Seriola dumerili. Next base: position 1,684,509 of record NW_019174617.1, on the reverse strand, counting down.
ATGAGCATACCTGGTTTAACTGGAACTCCTCACACAGGCTGGAGGCAGATTATCACTGCAGCGGTTGTTGTTGTGAAGCTCACACGTCAGAAATAGTTTCAGGCTTAACATGTCTTAAAATGAGCTGTGATGGCAGGATTCACTGCTGCTACTGTTTCTGTGCTGGGTTTTTTTTTTTTGTTGTTTTGAGTTTGAGAGGGCGCGTCCATCCCGTTTGTGTGTATCAGCGCCAAGTGTTAATGACGTGCTGCCAAAGTGGAATTCAACGGCGGCGGCTTCTGTTTCTGTCATGTGGTCTGAAGGTATGCACACGATTAGCATTAGCTACCAAGGCACCTTCAACCTCTCTCTGTCTCTCTCTCTCTCTCTATCTATCTTTGCAAAGCATGCAGTTCGTCGGTATGTCTTGCATCTGTAGCTGTGGCGCCTTCCTTTCATGAGTGCAACAAGGTCAAAGCGCTCGGCAAAGTTATTCCACTTCAGAGGTACAGTATTTCTAGTAACTGGGATGAGCCAGGAGTTGAAAGCTGAGGAATTGGGGAAGGGGGCGGGGGGGCAGGCGGGCTGCTCATATCATAATGTTTTTTTTTTTAATTCCAGACATTTCTTTAGCCTTTATAAAGGTTGCTTCAGAAACGCTACAGTCAAAGAAGAAGTATGAGTCACCTATAAATTTTGGTGCTGCATATTCTAAGGAAAAGTGATGGAAAATCACACTGTGATAAAAAAAAAAAAAAAGACGTTCTCCTGCCCAAAAGAAACAAGATACAGGACATCTAAAGGAAGTGATGTCTACTCCTGTTGCATAATTGATAACTACTTTATGTCTGATATATAGTTATTTTCAAAGTAAACACTAGTTCCAGAAAAGACTGGAGAAGCTGTCATGAACTCGAGCTGAACTCTTCTTTTTCGGCTCATATCCTCACATCTTTGAGGCCACCCATGACACTCGGCTACCTGTCTCTTTTTCCCTAGATTTATGCGATGCTACAAGGAGATGTTAGCTTCTGTATACAGACATAATTCAGTTCATGTCTGGGGCTCAGATGAGCACCGTCTGTTGGTCACGTTCTTAGTGTGTGTGTGTGTGTGTCCCCCCCCCCAAAGATCATTAAAATGCCTCTGGCAGCGTACTCCTCACGTAAGCCGTTTCTTGTCTTACACTTAGCTCCAACATTTCAGTTTGGCTCAGCATGGTGGGATCACCTCAGAAAATTCCAAATAAGGTGTTTTCTGCACAAACATCTTTTTTTGTTGTTTGTTTTTTTTTATTTTTTCAACTTGTCTCCGCCCCTGCTCTTGTTGCCCCTCATTTTTCTAAATCAGCATGCTCTATTAAAACAAAGCCAAACAAGGAGCTGTAAGCAAGGCAGCAAACTTAGGAAATTCATTAGTCAGGGCGTTGTTTTCCCAAATTAAACATTAACTTTTCTTTCTTCTTCTTTTTTCTTCTCCTCCATGCCTCGCATGAGACACGGTTGCCCGGGTGTTGTTTGTAGTGGTTTCATTCGCCTGGGATAATGAGAAAAACTCTGCATATCAATATTAGCTGAAGAAATCTCATATCCATACTAGGATGAGGTTGGTTAATTTGAAATTATACCATGGGGTTTACAGTCTCTCTCTATGCTTTCCAAATAGGAGAGGCAGAAAGAAAAAAAAAGGGGGAAGAAGAGAGGTTTGGTTAACAAACTTTATCATTGGAGTCCACATGCTTGACACCCTTTCCATGGCTTTTTGCCCTCTGTCTGCCCAGTAGGTTTGTGCAAATAAATGATATTAAGCTTGCTGACTGTGCGCCCAGTCAGGATGTGCTAAGATAGGCTGAAAAAAGAAGGATAGAGGCCAGCGGTCTCTGTCATGAGCCGGGTCTTGGTGGAAGGAAGCAGCTGCCTCTTCTCTGTTGCTGATCTCAGGTCAGCCGCTATTGTAGCTGCCAACCTACACAGCTATGACACAAGTCTGTTTCCTGGTTAACTGCGCCGTTTTGTTTTTGTTAGTCCTCTTGCTCCAGTTACTGGAGTTGTACCATGATGTAATGTGAATTTAAATGTAGGTCTAACACTAAGGATGGATGACTGGAGAGACCTAGATCGTGCGCCAGAGCCAGAGCACATTAGCACACTCATCTTGTGTGGATCAAAAATAACTAAGTGTGTAAATAAACAAAATAAATAAAGAGAAATATGCAATCATTTCTGCTTGGACATGTTTTCGGGAGGCGATCCCGACCAATTAGTGAACTAAATTATGTTGGACTTGAATTATTAATCACTGCTATGCTACTACTAGAGCATAATGTACTGTGCTGTTAACTGTATTTCTACTAGCACTGATAAAAATAAAGAAATAATGAAAAAAGAGGAGTATTGATGTCCGTGAGGCTGCAGTAGATCACGTGGGGATGTTCTCCATTGGCTGCCTCGGGGATACCGAGAGCACTGACAAACATAGCACGGCGGTTATTGATCAGATTAATATTCCTTTAAACATTAACATAGATTCTGGTGTGAGGTGGGTATGAAATGTTGCGGGACGAACAGCAGCATTTGAAAAGGTTCTGACGTGCACATGCGCACACGTGCCGACCAACCCGACGCAGCGTCCAGCGATGCGGGGGGACGCGTCCGATAGACCTGCTCACGTAGCAAGAGGTCGGAGCGCGCCACCAGCCCTTAGCGAACACATAAATTGGAGTCCGTGGGTCAAGTCTCATTTTCACTTCATTACTGGAGGTAACTGAATACATTAAAGTTACCTTTGCATGCGGAAAATGTGTTCGCCTCAGCATTTTAATCCGTAGAAGGCCCCGTTTTAATGAGGGAGATTTTATACTACAGTGCATTATTCAATTAGAAAGAAGAGTAAAGACAGGCCTGCTGTAAAATTCCCCCACTGTGGGACACGCGCCAGGTGGCTGCAGGATCACAGAGAGATGGAAGGAAAGAAAGAAAGAAAGAAAGAAAGAATAGATGGATGAGGAGGAGAGGAGTAAAAAGAATGACGGTAGAGAAAAAGAAAAGGAGGGAAGGGGGGGGTGAATGAGCAACGCAATACACGATGCAGGTTGCGTTGAATACATTCAGTCCCGGCTTAATAATGTGAGCCCACCTACACACACACACACACACACACACACACACAGGCAGCCATAGCCTTGCCAGTGGCGTAGTATGCATTAGCACTGATGACAGTTGTTGAATTGCAAATGTCCTAGACAGCATGTTCTTGCTTCGGTGGATTATTAGCACGGCTACTTAGCATTTTACTCCATTTCTCAGAGTAAAAAGGAAAAAAGTGAACTACTGAAAGCTAACATGTTTTCTAGGTTTGTTGTGTTCCTCGCAAGAAAACTTTAAGGCCATCTCTGGCGGGCGTTCGAGCTTGAATGATGGGGGGAGAATATTGAACATGGAGGACATTGTTGCTTTATGTTTTAACATATGCCGAGCCATATTTGTGTTCTGTGCTGACAGAAGCACGTTTCAAAAGAAGAAGAAGAAGAAGAAAAAAAAAAGCAGACAGGTGCACAAACATACTGTGGTTGTGTAGAACAGCACTTATCAATGGTTCTGTCCCACTCTGTCACTGTGAAGCAATAAGCTCAGTTTCTCAGGGTCCCCGAACAAATGAGCACTGATTGAGCCTGATGTTTTCCAAAATGCTTCAGTGCTTTCGCTTTCTCTCGATCTGCACGCGCAAACACACACACACACACACACACACACACACACACACACAGGCATGCATACACGCAAACAGGTACACACATACAGCTAGAGTTCTGTAAGATTACCAGATTGACCCCCTCGACCTCACACAGTTGGAAGCAGAGTGGTTAAAAAATGATATATATATATAGAGTGAAAATGAGTGAGAGCTGCCAGTTGGCGTCTGCTTGGCAAGATTTGGTGTGATTTCTCTCCCAAACAATAACCTGGAATCAGAGAGGCAAAAGCTGGGACACAATCTCGCTCAGCGGCCAAAGCGGGATAAGAATACAAATGCCCGTTTTGTATGTGGGAGAGAAAGCGAAGCAGGCTGGGATTGCACACAAAGTCCTTCAAATCCTCTGAGGCGCTAGGGGCCGTCATGTACCGAGCGGTAAATTGATCATGACATAGCACCGTGGAAAAAAGAACCCAGAACGTACAAGCGTGTCAAAGGCACAAAAGATGAGGCAGTGGATGCAGGGCTGGAGAGAAAGGGAACACACACAGACCGCATCATTTTTACATCTTTGCTGAAAAGCGGCAGCGGAGCTTATGTGTCGCTGTCTTTATATGGACACACACACACATGTGCGCATTCGCATTCGCCCAGATGCCACTGTACCCTACATACAGAGCTCAAATCAACCCCCTTGGAGCTCCCTGACAGTTGTGCTGTCATGTGCCCACCTTGCTTCCTCTTCCAGTTTTGAATTTGCGTCCATAGCTGAACCCTAGGCTGTGCAGACAGAATCAGATACACACTTTTTTTTTTGAAACTATCCATTTTACTGAATTGCTGTATTTTCTAGGTTAAACACACCCTTCCTTTGAAGTGAGTTTCTCTGTCCCAGAGCATGCAAGTATTATGTTCACAACCTTGAAATATTAAAGGCAGAGAGCTGCAAAGATATCTGGGTGAATCCGCTCTTTGCCTGTTACTGCCTTTTTTTTTTTTTTTTCTTTTCTGGACTGTCACACACACTGGATAGTGACCATCTGGATAAACCTTGTAGGATTTAGTAATATATCCAAATGGCCAAAGAAAGTAAATCTACCAATGAAGTATTGGGTGGGAGGTCAGACTGAGTGACTGGCTTAAGCCAAACAATCTGGCATTCGGAGAGTGAAGGAAACTGCAGAGATGTGGCTTTCAACCTGCCAGGGTTTGATGCTAAAATATTCATCACGAAAATGTTTCATGTCACAAGCTGCTTTGTTTTGGTGATGTGAGGGCTGAGGCCTCAGACAAGACGACAAGGAGTTTTTATGTCAAAGCAGGTTTTTTTTACATGTAGGTTTTAATAGTTAATCAGTGGCCTTTGTCGTGAGTGGGAAAGGAAGGGGTTGCTTTATTTGGACTGGACTGATTATCACTAAATAAGAAGCTCTTTCCCTGCAGGTGAAGTTTGTTGTGAAGAGATGATGTTGCTAGTGTCATTACATAAATGGATTGATTTGGATTGTGGTTTAAATGGGAGCGTAATCAACCAAAAATGTGTTAATTTGACGCAATTGAGCTTTTAGTCAAACCTTCAGTAACCAGCAGTGCCACACAGAGTGCTGTGCAAGCCTGGTTAAGTGTCCTGTTTGCTAAGCTATTGTCTGACCTGCCTCCATACAACTGACCCTTTGAAGTGATGCTCACTCCCAGTCTGCTCTTTGATCAGCTTGCCTTGGCCTCCCTTGAACTCTCAAGTCGACATGTTCCAACGCCGCGCACTACACACAACATGGGAATTAAAGAGCAGGGCAGGCATGAACAGGGATAAATAGAAGCCATCACCCTATCATCATTAGTTCCAAAGGGGCGATAAAAGCATTGAACTCCGGAGCGGTCAGTGTCTCTTGTAGGCAAATGTTTTTGTCTCACACTAGAACCTCCTACTGAGGTATAGATGCATTTCCTCATCCAAATAAGAAAAAAAAAAAAACACCATTGTGTTTCAAAGAGTGAACACGTCGCTTCCACCTGGCACATCTTGCTTTTGACCACACAATTATGTTGAAATATTTCTGTCTCTATTCAGAAGACACCCTCCCCTGTTCCCAGCAAGTGATTAGGTTAACCATTCAGCAGCTAGTGGTTACTCTTTATGAGTCATGCCAACATCTTTTTTTTTTCTTTCCCTCGTCGCTGTGGGAGGGCTACCATTTTGTCTTTTATACACCCCAACAACAATAGGAAGTGCTGAGTTCTATTCCCCTTTTGACATCAATACTGTTTTAGAATTATGCTGTTGAGGCGCGGCTCCTCTGCAGCCGACCTGGCCTCTCTTTGCCTGGGGCTACGGACGACGCGTGTAGAATACCTCAACGGTGTTACACAGCTGAAGAACCCCTCGCCCTGGTCCCTTCCTCTCTCCAGTCCTCTTCTCCCCTGCTCTCCCAGCCAATTACCAATTCCCTTTTGAGGTACAATGACATTGAGTTTTGACAGCTGAGGGTTTTTTTTTTTTTTTGTCATTGAACTTTTTTCTCCCACCCTCTCTCTCTCTCTCTCTCTTTCACCCCTGTTTTTCTTTCTCTATCTATTTTTTTTGAAGGTCTTTAATCTCAGCTCAAAGACAGGTGGGGTGGTTGAGCTGAGCGCTAAAATGAAAGCCCGTGGAATTGTAGTCGCCTCTTTGACCTCAGGTTCTCCTTCCTCGAGAGCGGGCCTCGTTACTGGCAGCAGGATGTCACCTCGGCGAGAGCCAGATCAAACGGCGTGTGAAGTGCGTGCTCGCACACACACACACACACACACACACACACATGAGCCGGGATCCTATTAGAACACCTGATAATGTCAAAAACTGACGGGGGAAAAAGAGAAAATGGACACATTTTAACAAACTTTTCTGGGGTTCAAACTTATCTGACAGATTTAAAGTTTCAGCTGGGAGGATCAAATTCCCCTCGGTTGTCATTCTATTTTCTGCTTGTCTCCTGATAACCATCTGCAATTTACAACCTAAAGGTCAAAGTCTGCATGAGGAAGACTGAAGCTAATCCATCCGCTGAGGATAACTCTTTTCTGATGACACTTTGTGATGAGTATGGCGACATCCTGGGCTCGGAGAAGATCTAATATTTGCAACATGCTGTGTTATTGAAAATGAGATTTTCCATTGTGGGTAGAAAAAGCCTCAGTAGACAATAAAACAGTTTCAACTATTTATAATATTCTTTCCCTGCAGTTGCCTTGTAGTTTTGATGCCTGAAGCAGCATCTTCCTCTCTTCCCTTGTTCTTTTTTTTTTTTCTTCCTGTCTCCTGTTTATTTAGTTTTTTTCTCCGCTCCCCTCATTCAATCTTTTCTCAATCTGGTGTTTCTGTCTACTGGTGCGGGAACAGGTCAAGGGCAGGAAAATGATAACATTCGCTCATTCTCTGGTCAAATTAGGAGAGCAGCAACCTGCGCACAAACAGGCGCGCACACCAACACACGGCGATGATGGATGAAAGGTCGGACGCCGAGGGTGTAAACATGATTCATGGCTCCTTTGTGGGTATTAGTCCTACACACATACACATGAATGTTCGCACGAGCTCTCAACTGTACTTGTATTTGAGAAATGCATTCTTTTGTCAACACATTTTCTTTATAATGCCAGACGGATTCCACCTCTGGCACTTCACTAGCAACAAAACCTACTACACTGTTTGAATGTCAACAACAAGAAAGAAACAGAGAGCATTCAACACACTGCCTCCAGTCAGTCACGGCAGGTGGAGGCAGGTTCAAGGAGGTGTGTTTATACCCAGTCTCACTGCCACGCACACACACACACACACACACACCCAGACACAGATGGCAAATGCCTCTGATAGTATTAGCTGTTTACGCGTGCAGTCACACACACTTCAAGTGAAGTGACGAGGCAACTCTTTGTTGATGAATGTTCTTTTTCCGTCTCTTAAACAGCCTCACATCAGTCTTCACAGAGTCACAAAGGCTTGAGTGGGAGGAGAAAGAGAAAGAAAAAGAGAAAGAGAGACAGGCAGAGATGAGGAGAGGGATGTTTAAAGCAAGGATGACATCATGAAGGAGGCTGATGAAGAAAGAAATAGAGGTGAAGAGACAGTGAGGTTGAACGATACTGATGAAGGAAGAAAGAAAAGGAGGGGGGGGGGGGTTTGAAGCATTTAGGGAAATGCCTTCTGGGTAATTGTGCTAACATGTTCCATCTCCTTACTGCCCTCTGTAAGTAGCTATACATGACACATTGGATGATAGTTAGCACTGCAACATGGGGAAACTAGTCTCAGAGTCTACAGCCATGCTAGCAGCTCTGTGAGGCTGAAATGCTAACACCAGCATGCTAACCATGCTCACAGCAACAATGCTAACACCCCCTAACCCTTGTGAGCGTGCTAGCATTTAAGCGCTACGTACAACGCTGAAGCAGTGGTGGACCAACCAACCACCATTCAAACTTTCCATCACTGTCATATATAGTGTAGCCAAAAAAGTGGACACACACACTCACACACACACACATACACACACACTCTCACACTCACATACATTTATAGGTATGACATAATCACATCACTGTAAAAAGCTCAGCAAGCTACTTTACGCTTCCTCTTCTTCCGTATCCCCACATCTCTCTCTTTTTATCATCTCTTTTATCTCATACTTTTCACCTACTTTCATTTCTTCTGTGTGTCACTGTTTCAAGTCACCACCACCACCACCATACACACACTCTTTCTTCCTCCTCCTCCTCCTCCTCCTCCTCCGTGTGCCTTTTTATTCACACATTACAGAAGACGGCTGTTTTGTCCCTGTGCTGGATGCAAAAATTTGACCTATTTTTGCTGAAAGACTCAAAGGCAGGGTTTTTTTTTTCTTTTTTTAAACTCAGGCCAGTTTCTTCTTTAAAATCCCCACCGCATCATCTATTGTGAATCCCCTCTGCGAGAGTTATTTAAGATGACTGACCAAGTTGATGTGGATAAATGTTCCCATCAGCGCTAAGTGAAACCCGCTGCTCGCTGCTGATTTGACGCGACACTGACAGCGCAAGACGACTCCTTCTTTCTCCAGACAAATTTAATTTAATTCTCGCATACTTGGAAGTTTTTTCACCAATTGTCGCCGCAGAAAGTGAAACCGGCCACACTTTGCTCTTGCCGCTTCTCTCAAGCTTTCTTTCCCCAAGTTACTGTCGTCTGTGACCATGGGAAGGCTCATGGCTCACCCATTGGGTGCTGTCCAACGGATTTGATCCCCCCCCCACCCCCGCTATGGCCACGGCCATCTGTGTCTGTTGGCGTTGTAATGAGAGAAAAACGCCCGCTGGTCTCTCTCCTCCAATCCCCAGCCTCAGTCCTTGTGCATGTGCATGAGCTCGGGACAACAGTAATTTGGTATCAGCCTTTCATGCGTTCGACCTCATAGCCCCGTCTCTGCTCATGCTTGCATAACCTTGCAGATGATGAAAACTGGATAAAAGGATAAATATATATTTGGAAAATGTAAAATGAGCCAGGCACAAACAAGTACTATTTTGCTGTCTGTCTGCTCAGTTGGGCTAAAGAGATACGGAAACATTCTGCTTATCCCCTGAGCTAATCCCTTTAGACAAACGTCCAATCCCTCAAAGCATGGTGCTCATTGCAACACTAGCCAATGTACTGCATTATCAAACGATGATTGTTTACAGCCTTGAATTTAAATATTTCATTTTTTTTCTTCTGATTAATCCATTTTTCTTAGCATTTAAAAAAAAAAAAATTCACTGTCTTCTCTTGCCACAGGGTTTTAGCTTTGGATTATTGTTATTATTTTTATAAAATAAAAAATATCAGATGTTATGCTTAGTACAAAAGGTCACAGCCATGTTCAGGTGGAAAGCATTAATGGAGCTACATCCAATCCACTGTGGATCCTCAAACCTTTCAAACAGCACAGATAACCCACATCTTCACTCCAACTACGAGCAAAGCCAAGGTTGTTACTAAGCTAACAACTTTCCATCAATCCATAACAGCCCTCTTCAACCAATTCCCTTCTATAGTGGACAAGTTCAGTCATATTTCTATTGCCCCCCTCATGCCCCCCCCCCCCCAAAATGTTGAGTTATTTCCTAAATAATTCTTATTTTGTTGAAAAAAATTTTCATGTTTGCCAGAAAATACCTGAACATTATTAGCCTTAGCTGATAAATGGCTCTGTGATACGTAGCATTGGATGAACAAGACTTTAAACTGACTTGTGCATATGAGTGTGTGTGTGTGTGTGTGTCTGGCTATAAATCCCATAGTGGGTGCCTCCCCATAATAATGATGCTATTAAACCCTGTGCTTAAGCTGACTTTGCTTTCTTTTTCCTTCCTCCTTTACTCCCCCCCCACCTCCTTCCTCCATTTCTCTCACTCGCTCCCTCTCTCTTTACACCCACTGCCCCCTCTCACACTTTCAGAACACTCAGTTGACCCCCCCCCCCTCCATACGACGTGCCCAATCCCTCAGTTTCTTCCCCTGCTGCATTATTAGTGCGTATGGCTCTCTCCTGGCTCTGCAGAAGCCATTAGCTGAGATTAGCAGCGTAGGAACCAGGCTTCTCTCTCTCTCTCTTTCTCTCACTCACTCACTTTATTTCTTCTTCTTTTTTTTTTTCAAGCTAGCCGTAGCCGCCACGCTTGCTGAATGATTACCATCCATTATAGGGCCTTATTGTGCTGACAGAGGCAACTTCAGGCCCTGGTCGTAAAGGAAAAAAGAAAAAAAAAAAGAAAAGAAAAGAGAGAGACTCATAATCTTAGACACACTCCCTTTAAGTGTAATGTGTGTGTGTGTGTGTGTGTGTGTGTGAGGGAGAGATGACTGTAGAGAAAGGAGGGAAGGCTGTTAAGGAGAGGAGGAGATAAGGCGAAAGGGAACCGGGATGTTAGCATGAGGGATTTGGAAGCAGGAAGCGGCTACGGGGAGTGCAGCCACGAATGCGAAACCAGGGAGAAATTTGGCAGCGATCGGCGCGGTTATTACTTATTTGTTCAGGTTTGATGGATGCCACAGAAATGCATCCACGTGCACGCCCGCGCACACATACATGCACGCCCCGCACGCCCACCAGCCCCGCACCATAGGGAGTGATGTTAACCTTCTCGGCGAGGCATGGGGCACGCGTTCCCCCGCTATGATCTCTCAGTCAGAGGCTCTCACAGGTTTGCACCTTTAGCTCGCAGGAGTCAACACACAGCTGCACATGTACCAGCACTGGAAATACTGCGGAGAGGTTGACAAATCAGCTGTCATTTTTTATTTATTTTTTTTATTATTTAGAATATATAAAATGAAATAAAACCAGAAAGAAATCTTCTAACAAAACAAAACAGGCTCATTTCCTGGCTGCTGGCGTGGGTTGTTAGAGAGACACAGAGAGAGATAGAGAAACAGCGAGAGGAATTTTGTTACTTGACTGAAACAAGACGGGAATGGAATATCAATCATTTCTCTCATTTTCTACCCCCGTCTCTCTCTCTCTCTCTCTTTTTTCTTCTTCTTCTTCTTTTTTTTTTGTTCTAACTTCCCTCTATGTATAAAAGCATTGGATGCTCCCCTGTTGACTGCTGTTTCGGCCCACCAGGCCTGCAGCGAGTAATGCACAGCTCAATAAGTTCCTTATCATCAAACATCATTTTTGAAATGTTTTCTGGAGAGCAGTGCTTGGTAAGGTTGGTATCGGTGGGTGGGGTAGGGGGTTAAAGAGTACAAATCTGTGTGATTTTACATAACGTGCGGAGGGATTTCTTTTCGAGGCACTACACCCCCCACCCCACCCCTCCACAATCTCCACCCACCCTCCCTTTTCTCTATCTATCTGCCTGCGTCTCTCTCAGCTTCGTCTTCGGTGGTTGGCTGAGCTGCATTTCAATGAGTCTGTCCCAAAATGCCCCGTCAATATTCCTGACAGATCTTTACAGCATGATACTGTAAAAACTGCAGAGGAATGACAAATGGTGGTGGAGTTTCACCTGAGTTTAAATCTGTATTAAGATTTTTTTTTTTCATGTATATGTTTTAGAGAAAAGAGAGAGAGAGAGTAAGAAGAGTGTGTGTCTATGTGTGTGTAGATAACTTGCCTCTGCCATCCATCAGCTCATGGTCGTGACCATGTCTGTCGCACAAACCCTGGCCCTCTTTACAAGGCCTGGATTACCATAGCGTCAAAATGTGCCGCACCCCTCTCACTTTAGTGGCGATCACTGAAAACCTCTGCTGTAAAAGAGTGTGTGTGTGTGTGTGTGTGTCTGTGTGTGCGCACGCACGGGTATCTCTTCATGTGTGCTCATATACGACGTGGCAAGTTGTCGCTTGCATATAAACCGCCACCCCCACGGCATTGGTAAACATGAACTTCCCAATATTTGTACCCCATACATTAGCACCTTCCACGACTGCATCGCCTTTGTCTCCGCTTCCTCCTTCCCTCCCTCCCTCTCTCCCTCCCTCTCCAGACGCATCACTCTCAATCGCATCTATCTCTTTGGATCTCTCCTCCCATCTTCCCCCTTTCTTTTTTTTTATCTTGAGCCCCTTCTTTATTTGTAATCTATTTTCTCTCCTTTACGCAACCTTTTTTTCCTTGCCAATACCCCTGCTATCTCTTCCACTTCTCCCTTCTTTACTACTTTCAATCTCTCCCCACTCAGCCATGCTATTCTTTTTTTTGTTTTCCATCGCGTCTCGCTTACCCCCTCCCCCCCTCCCCCTGTCTCTCTTTCTCTGCCCGTGTTTCTCACCAGTCAATAATGAAAATTGCTTGCTACCTTGAATGGATTATGGGTGTGCGCAGGGGCCCTAGGTAGTTTGTTTGAAGGCGCAGCGGTGTCAAATGAAAAGGCCCGGGCCATTTTCTACCTGCCACAGGCCCTCTGCCTCCATCACACTATGCACACACACACACACACACACACACACTGGGCAAACAAACAGACACACACTAAGTCACACAGGTGCAGAGACACATGAGCAGCCACATGATGGAAACAGAAATGAACACACTCACACACACAAACACACACATCTGATCAATGACAGCGGATCAAGCATTACCACTCCTGCCTCCACACTCAAATGCTCGCCTCTACCTTTCTTCTCTCTCTTTCCTTTCCTCTCCTCTCCTCTCCTCTCCTCCCTCTCTCCCTCCGGTCATGTATTATGAATGTTGCCTAATTACGCAGCCCAGAATTCTTCATACGGGCTGGCACATTTATTTGTTTGCTTTGTATCTCTTTGCCTTTCTCTTGTATGCAAAATCCTTCTGTGATAGAGTTGTTTATTCTTTGGCTCTGCCTCGCTGAGATCAAACAATGAGCAGATTGAACGGGGACGGTGTGCGATTGATGGTCAATTCTCGGGTTGATGCACACCAAGAGGCATGGAAGAAAGTAGCAAAACGTGCTAGCAGGGGGATGCGCCTTCTCTGCTTCTGTCGGAATCCAATCCAAAGCACATATGCGTGTGACTGTGGAGGCAGAATCTAAGTAGATGTTATGTGCTCCTGTCTCAATTACACTGCCCAGTTTGCTGGAAGAACCCCATCCATGTGTGTGTGTGTGTGTGTATGTGTGTGTACATTTGAGAGTCAACATCACGCCACAGTCTCGTGCGTGATTCAACGGTGCTGCATTTTTTAATTCTAATTTGTATCCCCCCCCCCAATACCACAGTAATAGCCTCTAGCTGTGACTCATAACAACTATTGAGTGGACCCACGAGTGGGTGGGAGCCTGTTTTGAAATTCGGTGGAGCTGCTGTGACTGACAGCTGCTGCGTGTTGCTGATGAAAACAGAATCATCATAAATCTTTTTTTTTTTTTTCTTTTTTCTTCCTTCAGCAAGTGGAAAGTAGCTGCAAATATGTGAAGACGTCAGGTTTTTTTTTTTTTTTTTTGGTTTTGTCTTTCTTTCTTTTCTTTTTTTTTTCCAACATTGACACAGAGAGCGAGAGAAACAGAAGGGAGCGTGATTCCGAACCAGCAGCAATCCGAAGGGGTCTGTCTGTTTTAATGTCACATCCATTTAAACGCCACGTCCGTCGCCGGCTGAGAGCGCGCCCATGCAAGCTCACCTTGTTTTGTTTTTTGTTTTTTTTTGTATGCGTGGGAGTATGTGTGTGTGTGTGTGTGTGTGCTGGTATGCGTTGCTTTTATAAATGTATGAATGTTTGTACATTTGTGTGCATGTGGGCTCTTTCAGAAAAGATTCCTCACTCGGGTGTGGAGCAGCTCATTTCAGAGCCGTCCAAGCTAATTTATTTATCTTTTTTTAGGATAATGAAGCATCAAACTGAGATAGAAACAGTGGAAGAGACCTTTGTCTGGCCACAGCATCACCACAGCCTAACCACCTTGTGGGAGGTGAACTTTCCCAACAACTCCCATTTACTGACTTTAATTGCAAATTTAAATGTGCTGCTCTCAGTCGGTTCCGCCAGTGCACTGAGTAAACTTGTGTGGGATAAAAGAGAAGCCTCCTAATCTCTGAGAAAATACTACGTCTGTTCTAATGCTTACAGTAGCAGTAGTTAGTGGGAGACATCCGTGTGCTTACACCGTCAGATTTTGGACATAATGCTGCCTCTCTTCCACGTCCTTCCCAGCTTTCACTCATGTATAATTTTATTTTTTTTTCTCTTTTAGCAAAACTTCTTGCAAAAAAAAAAAAAAAAAAAAAAAAAAAATCCTCTTAAGGTCAAACAATGGTGCCTTCTTACTGAAGCCTGTGAATGCAAGAGGAGCTTTGGGGCGAAGATTTCACAGCCACTAATAAGCATTCAGCCTCATCTCCTCCTCTGCCTTGTGGTGACTTGGCTGCTAATGTGTGACTGACAAGCCTCGGCTTCTGTGTTGATTGGGGCAGTTTTGCAGGTTGGCTAAACACGCGGCTGATGGACAGATCTGGGCTGCGTGTGGGATGGGTGTGTCTCGTCTGGCGCGCGCCGGATCACACGCGCTCGTATCAAAGTTTCATCTGGTGTCGGCCGCACCGTACACACACACACACACACACACACACACACAAAAAAAGAAAGGGAGAAAGAAAGGTGCCCTCTCATTTGAATACTGTGCTCGCTGGCTTGCATTATAAGGTTTGGTTGAGACTGTAACTCAGAGAAAGAATCCGTGGATTTCCGCCATTTCTCTGTGTGATGGCCTTGGTTAGCTGGCTGCAGCGGGGAGCATTGGTTTTTATTTTGCCAGATTGCTGGGCTGCCTCTCTTGTTTGCCTGCTTAAATTAGCCCAGCAGGGACCTGTAGTTGCCAGAGTGATTTTTTTTTTTTTTTTGGTCAAATTTTAACATTAATTCCGTCCATATCTCCTTCTCAGTCTCTCCACACGCTCCCTTCCCCAACAAACGATCAATACGTATTAGCTCTAAGCAGGCTAGCAGACAGGAAAGGTCACGGGGTCATGTATTAGAGTGCATCGCAGGTCAGGCTCTGAACGGTCACTGCTAATAATCACTGGTCCCAAATCAGCAACGCAGACATCCCTCTGACCCATGTCAGTGGCCGACGATTGCATTTAACGGGTCTTAAATAAGAACGCTGTTGATTGTTTAGCGGTCTATAAAAGCATGATGAGCCATTCTCTGTGTTTATTTAAAGTCTACTCAGTATCTTAAGCAGATAAAGCAGATCTTTTTTAAATCCATTCCACAGCTGCTGTGGCGACTTCCTAGCTGAAACAGCGGCAAATGGCTCATTGATCACATCTCTTATCGCGTCCTACATTTGAATTACACTACAATACAGACTGGTGAGGACCCCCCCTCCCACCCTCTCCTTTTTACATTTATTCACCGCTGACCCCATCGTGTTTCAGTGTTATCGCAGATGTGAACACGACCAGGCACCCTATTGTTAAGCCTCCTAATGCAGCAAAGATTCATAGGCGAGGTTAATCAAAGATCTCGCAATGAGTGAGGCATTGTTAATCCAGTTCCAATACTGTATCTGGGGTAAACCCAAAAGAATCCAGCATGCTTTTAAAGACCCTCACAACACACACTTAATACGCCGACGTAATTACACACAACAAAAAGGAAAAGGCACACAAATTCATTATTAAGAAACGAACAAATACGCATTTATCTCTACACAATGAAATATTTAATTCTCTAAATCACAGAAACTGGAGTAAATGCCACCGGAATTATCCATGGTTTCCGGTTCATTGTATCTCCAGCAACCGTGGCGATATCGTGTCCTTACTTTCCTAAACGAGGGATTTGTCCGAGACCAAAGAGAATCTGTGCTCAGCAAATGACTGCGGTCGCTTCTCATTTAGCCGCGCACCACTTTAAAACCCGGAATGTTATTTTATTCATGCGGATTCGGGTGGTCTCTCTCCCCTATCTCTGCCTCTCTGACTCTGTCTCCATCTCTCTCATCAACCACCACCACCACCAACACCCTCCATTCCTCCTCCTCCTCTCATCCCCCAGTCGTCTTCTCTCGCTCCTCCCTCCCCCTCCGCCGCCTGCCCTCGGACAACTCTCGCCGATTGCGCAACGAGGGACTTCACCGAGGTCCTCAAATTAATTTCAACTTGTTAATTCCCTTTGAAAAAAAAAAAGGGGGGGGGAGCAGAAGGGTGAGGAGAAGAAGAAGAAGAAGAAGAAGGAGAATTAAAGAAGCGAGCTAGGTTGCTGTTTGAGTTTCTAATTGCCGAGGCCCAGAATGTGACCTACAGATGTGAAATTCCCGACATGATGAAATATTAACTAGATTGTAGGGCTTGACTGAGATCAGCTGCAGTGTACAGAGAGAGGGAGAGAAGCAGAGAGGTGGCATTGCAACTCAACACGACTGAGGTTGATAAGGTCGTGCAAAGGAATGTGGGAATGAAATGGAACTCATTAGTGGAGAGAGGGAAGGATGACAGGGACCTTCATTCACGTGTATGTGTGTGCGTGTGTGTGTGTGTGCGCGTGCGTTCGTGCGTGCGCAAGACGCCTCAAAGTTCCTCCAAGGTCTAACATGGCATAAAACCGTAATGTGAAACATACTCCTCACCTTATCTGCGGATTTACGGCCCAACAAGCCATTCGTCTTTTCTCTACCTTGTTAGTATTACGCCTCACCTCCGAAAGTAGCGAGATAAGCAGAGCGGGAGACACGAGAATTAGGGAGTGGATTGAGTGTGATGGATGACTTGGTGGGTAATATTCTTGACAGATGGATGAGAAATGAAAAGTTGTTGGTGCTGAAAAAACAAACTCACTAATGGTGATGATCACATCTGGATGGGCTGATACCTGGCACACGTCGCTTAGGGGGGAAAAAAAAAAAAAAAAACTCCTTGACAACAACTTTTTAACTTCTGCAAAAACACAACTTCAGCGTTGTTATGCAGGACCATGGTGTTTCAGCAAGACACTTGAGGACATTTGGTGTACATATGTGGGTTTTTTTTTTTTTTTTTTTACAGCTGTGACAAGTGTTGTCAGATGTTACAGCACGATTATAATACCACTGATGTACCACAAAGACTTATCAGATGCATCTTGGGGAAAAAAAAAGGACAGCCACCTCCCACCCAGCCAACACTCTTCAAACCCACTCCCTCGGGAGTGCATGTCAGCAGTTAGAATTACTACAAAGGCGGCGCGTGCAGACTTCCAGCACCTGAAATAATATCCCGAGACAGATTTGCATATTTTGCCTCATAGTGGAGTTGTGTTGCATGCTAACAACTACGGCTACCACTCAGTTTTACTTTTTTTTTTTGGTGTATTATAACTTAGCCTATTGAGTTGTCATTTATGCCTGACCTGCTTTTCATTTTGGCTGAAGAAGAAGACCAGAGGCACAGTGATGGGAGGGAGGGAGGGAGGGTTGATATGGGGGGGGGGTCAAAGTAAATACATGGGGAATAACAGAAACTGTAGCCTTCTAAACAACTACTCTTCCAATGCCCCAAATTCATAATAATGTGGTCTGCGCTGTAGATAAATAAAACACACCCAATTTTCTTGTTAGCATAGAAATGTGGGCCAGGCGGCTGTTTTTGTTTTTTTGGGGGGGTTTTTTTTGGACTTTTAGAGAACTGATTATTGTTTTAAGCTCAAGCTGCTTCAGCTTTAGATGAATTGCAGCCCCCATCCCCCTTCCAGTGACCCCTACCTCTCAATTTACACTGGGGGTTCAATTAGCCCGCCTGATGAGGGCCATCATTAGTGCGGCGGGGTGCTGTGCTGGGCTGCTAGCGGTTGGCTTTTGCTTTACGGAGAGGGGAGAAAACCTGTTCAGCAGAAACGAGGTATAGCTGAGTGGGAAAGGTTTGGAAACAGCCAAGTCTGAGGCAAATCCTGGCCATTGTTCTTAGATCAAAGAGAGAGAAAGTGGCAATGTAATACCAGCTCAAATTAAATGGATGTTTTGTCTTTTTATGTGACAGTCTCAATTCGGGCCTTGAGTGTTGATGTCAGGTTGTTTTTTTTGTTTGTTTTTTTGTTTTTTGTTTTTTGGGGGGGGGGGGGGGGGTTCTTTTTAAAAGCAGTTCTGTTGTGGCTCGGTGACAGAGAGAGGAAGTAGGAGAATGTGTGAGAGAGAGAGAGAGAGAGAGAGGGAAGTAGAGAACCGCATCCCTCTTCTGTTCTCCCTGAAAATTCACAAGGACGCAGGAAGAAGCCTATTCATAGCAGCCACAAACACACGTATCGCTGACCCGCCTTCATGCCTCCATATTGATCCGGCATCATGGATCCTTGATGATGCGGGCACGTGACGCGCGGCGCCCCCGTTCGTAGACCCCGTCACTACTATCTGCCACTTTAAATCAATAGCCATCTCGGTGGCATTGACCCCCCCCCCCCACGCCATACACACAAACACACATACACACATACACAACACCACCAGCAGCTCCTTCATGGAGTCAGTGAGCAGAACGGGCGCTGTCACTGCAGACACTGTGTGTATGTTAGTGTGGTATGTCCACGCATGGCGGCAATCTTTCTCCGGTAGCTTAGGTTACTTCAATAGCCGCCATTCTTCCTCTCTGTTCTCCCTCAACGACTCCCTCCCCTCTCTTGATTAGAAGTATGGGTAGGAAGGGGGAGGAGGGTCATGCATACAGTTAGGTGCTTTCACCTGCAACGTGTGGAGAGGAGGGGTGGGGGGTGGCGGCAGTAGCATTTTCAACGTGACACCAGATCCGTTCCATCTGCTAGCCCCCATGCACAACCCGCCACCACCACTCTCCCACCCACCATCCTCCTTGATCCCCTGCCTCCGCTGGCCATCTCACTGACGATTCTTTTATTCCTAGGATACCAGCTGCCGGTAAGGTGATAGGTGACACACACACACACACACAAACACACACACACTTGTAGGCGGGGATTGATGGCACAGGGGGCATTTGTACACTGGTACAGAGCTCAGCGGAGAGCGGGCACAGGTGTCCAGTAATCATGCCTGTTTGACCTCAATGTAACCTTTGGCTAAATTAAAAAAAAAAAAAAAAAAAAAAGAAGAAAAAAACGATAATATTTTCTGCATTCTGCCTGTTTACTTAACGTCTTAACAAAGAACTTCATTGTTGGCAGTCTCCTATGTAACCTGACCACGTTTTCTTCCCTCTTATTTCTAAGGGGGAACAGCTTGCAGCTTAGAGAGGACAAAAACAGGGCCAAATTGAACTACGCATGAATTTCTTTTGTACTCCTTCTCCAACATTTTGTTGTTTTTTTGGTTTTTTTTTTTTTTGCATTATTTTGACTTATTGGGCAGAAACACCAGAGGGAACAAACGAGCCGCACTGTTAATTGTGTTTTTTTTTTTTTCGACATTCCTGTGCCCCCTTAACAAAGTGCCACCGCGAGCGGCGAGTGCTGGAGAGTGCTGTGACAGTGGGGACCAAAACAACCTGACGCCATTATCAAATTTCCCATTAGCTGCCCAAAATGGCTGCCCAGTCAACAACTGAGTAATGAGATCTAAAAGGGCTGAAGCTGAAAATGAGACCTTAAGAGCACATTGTGGATCTTTTTTCTTTTTTCTTCTTCTTCTCTCCCTTCAGTGGGAATAGTGTCAAAGAGAAGGCAAGAGTGAGGAAAGGATCGGAGAGGAGAGAGACTGTTAGCTAAGTGCACTCGAAGAAGTGCCTTGGAGGAGAGGACTATTTTACATGCGGATTAGTGTGCATATCGCCGCCATCAGACAGTGATACGAGGCCTTGATAGACTGTCTGTCTTTGATGCCTTCTGAAGCACGGGGGCCTTATCCCTTTCGCCGATCTTCTGTAACACGCTCCTCAAACACACATACACTGATCCAGCCCTTCAGAACTGCAGAGATGGGGAGGGGGAGGAGGAGGAGGAGGAGGTGGCGGCGGCGGCGGCGATGGTGGTGGTGGTGGGGGGGGGGGAAGATTGGATTGTAAGATGTACAGTATGTGCATGAGTGTGCCACTTTTTTTTTTTTGTAAAGGCAGCTCACGATGTCTTTGAAAGTCAATGCAAATATCCGGATAGGCACATGTCAATATGCAAACCCACGCTTTCACACACACACACACACACACACACACACCTGCGAGAGCATCACATGCATGTCTACCTTTAAACATCACACATGAATTCCACGTTTCATCTTTGGATGTCTCACACACACACACACACACACACACACACATACACACACGACACAAAAACTCCTGTGCTCCTGAATGGCTGTGTGGATTCCTACCTCAGACAAAATGAATACTGTTTGCTGAAAGACAGAAAAAAAAAGGCACCGCCTTTCCACTTTCCCCCCCTCAAACGCTATTAAAATTTGTGTTATGTTTTCCACTTTGGCCCCCTGGTGAAAATAACACATGGGGATTGTCTGGGCTCGAGCCAAACACACATAAATTTCAATATTAATTTGGTCGGCACCTCAGCAGCTTCCCCTGCTTCCTAATCTCCCGCTGCATATCTTCATTATCTGAAAGTGTGCTTTCATCTTAATTCCATTTTCATCCATCAAACGTCGGGGAGGTTTGACCTTGCGTGATCTCGACAAAGATAGCGAGGTAGGGAGGGAGAGGGCGAGAGTGACAGAGACGGAGATAGGCGGGGGGAGAGAGAGAGAGAGACAGAGAGAGAGAGAGAGAAGTTGGGAGATAAGAGGCAGAGTTGAGATGATGAACGAGGATGGAGGGATGGGGGGGGTTACAGAAAGATACGGAGGAGGAGAAATATCTTCCGTGCCGAAGTTACGAGGTCTGTTAAACATGTATGTTTGTGTGTGTGTGTGTGTGCGAAGCCATTCCATCTCCCATAATCCTTAGGTTGCGCCAGCAGAGCGCAGCATGTTAGCGACTGCACATCTCTCTCTCTTTCACTTCCCGCCGCTCTTTATTCATTCCCTCCCTCACCCTCCACCCGCCCTCCTTCATCCTCTCCCTTCTCACCGTCAGTTTATTTATCCTGACATTAGCGTTTAATTACTCATTTGTAATAATTGTTTTCATAATTGTTTACATCGTAATTGTCCTATGCTTGTGTTGTGAGGAACAGGTGGTGGTGGATGGGACCTGTAAGGGAAGTGTGTGTAAGTATGTGTGTGTGTGTGTGTGCGTGCGCACGATGTGATCATGACATACAGTTGGCGTTCGTTCCATCAAGGCAAAGATTCGCCACCTGGTGGTGCTATCCTGATCATATGAGCGGAAGTGCGGGTGTTTTTTCGGAAGATGACACGTGGACACACACGCACACACACACACATTGACATGCACATACACAGAGGCATGGACAGGCGCTACACACTACTTATCCCACATGAATGATACATGCCCGCATGATCATACTCAAATAGAACGCCTCATTAGCGGATAAGCTGGATACGCTCTCTAACCTCCCCCGATCCATCTCTCTCCTCTCTCTCTTTTGCCGGTTTGGATGGCGGCCCTGATCCCCTAAATACAGGTTATCTGTCATCAGTGACTCAGGATGGTAAATAAAGAATCATTTATCAGCCTTATTAAAGCCTCTACACTGTCTCTTTCTCCCTCTCTTATCTCCGTCTTTGTCTCTGTCCCCGTAGATCATATCACTGCCCCCCCCCCCCTGTCTCTGTGATGACATTCATTTCTTTAGATACACCATATGAGGGCTTCTAAATCTTCCATCTGTGCTTGTGTGTGTGTGTGTGTAGGAGAGAGAGGTAAGCAGAAGAGGAGAGCTGCTGTTTCTCATATCCGTGATGGTAAAATGCTCTAGCTTTGGCATTTGGCCGCTTTGCGCCGACTCGGGGCTTCGTTGATGCCGTGTCATGCTTTTCTGCTGACACCCAGACCTGTGTCACAACAAGCTAACGTTAGTGCCAGCCCCGGGCTCGTCACAGACTTGACAGTAGTAGGCCGTTGGTCAGACGCAGCGCTGCCAGTGCTGTGATGGATCCCCCTCTCCACACACACACGCAACACCTAGACCCCCCCCCCCTCCTCCTCCTCCTCCCTACCCATGCCAGAACTGGGAACCTAAGCTGATGGCAGGGTGACATGTGAAATGACATGACAATGCCAAAGACATGACACACACACACACGTATACACATCACAGATAAGACAAGAGGCACTTGCATGCCCGAGTGTGCACAGGGAGCGATTCGGCTTCATACGTGCACACGTGCCTGCGCTCCGTGAACGCTGTGCTTACGTCATTCAGCTGTCAGTGTACAAACAAGGGCTGAAGTTTGGAAAGAAAAAAAAAAAAAAAAAAAGGTAGGGAAATGCGATCTCAAAATTTTCAAGCAGACTTCTTCTATGTAAGGAACACCGGGGTCAGGGTTTGGGTTGACACTCGTTCCCAGCGTCTGCCAGTGCTTGTGTCAGCGGCGGCGGCGGCGGCAGCTCTAACATGGCGACACAGGAGAAGCCCCCATCCATTCGTAATGAGAGGATGTAACATAATTCGCGATTGACAGCCGCGGATGTCGCTGCGGAAATCCACAAAAATTTAACCACAGTGTAAATGGGAATACATTAGTTATTTGGTCGACAATGACATGCCTCCTTTTATGAATTATAAAGCTTTCATTTATCCTTTTTTATTTATTTATTTATTTTTATGTCCTTTTTAGCCTCATGCTATCAGTTACATGACACGAGGCTTGGCTATGATGGTGTTCCTGCAGCCCAGCAGAGAAGTAGCAGAATCCCACAAAGGGTGTTATTTGTCAGCTTGAAGCTAATCCACTGCCACTCAAAACCCAACGTCCCCCCTCCCAGGCCCGTCTTGGCCCCCCGCCCATCGCATCAACCACAAAAAAAAAAAAAAGAAAAAAAAAAAGAAAAAGAGGCACTTCTCCTTTGCCATTCAGAGCAGGTCAGGGGTTGGGCTAAGCTTCTGAAGATGTTCAAACGCATCCCCCCAGAATAGTATCTCTGTTTCACCAGTGGCCTAATCCGCCACTTGAAGAGCAATTAAAAGTTTAGCCCAGACTTTAAGAAAGTAACCATGTGTGATCTTTTTTTTTTTTTTTTTTTTCTCACAGTTTTTTTTTTTTTTTTTTTCTCTTCCTGCGGGTCTGTCTCTCCGGCTGCGCGCATGGGGTGCATGCTAATAGGAAAGTGCTAGCTGTGGCACTCTTCCAAAGGCATTCCAAACACACTGGGAAAAGAAAAGACTAAAGGGGGATGTGGATGGAGGAAAAATGAGGGATGGAAGGATCATCCTTTCTTCCCTTTCCTTATCATCTATTTGCCTCCCTTCTTTCTTCCCTACTCTCTTGTCTCATACTCTCTCCAACTTTTGCCTTTTTTTTTTTTTTTTTTTACCACTTCAATTCCCACTTCCTTCTTCTCAATCCAAAGTGTTTCCCAAAGCACAAGCTCTGAGACTCCGAATTTATCCCCACAGAGTTCCTTCTAAGGACCTCTTGTGCCTAGCAACAACTTTTTTTTTTTTGTTTGCTTTTTTTTTTTAGTATGGCACAACCCCAACCACAGAATAGTCAGCAGCATCGGGGAGTTCGTGTTTTGGGTTTCCTGCTGTCTTTTTGGATTTGTTAAATGGTCCTCTCCTTACCGGAGCACATATATTTATACAGCTATTTCTCCCGCCAAAAGTAGTGCAATAAAGGGTCAATAAAGACTCACGAGAACGCCTGTAGACAAGCACCGAAGGACATTCAATTGATTGGTGCGCTGACAGATCATAAAGCGGCAACATGGTAAAATGAAAGGATAAAAAAAAAAAATACTCACGATTTCAAAGATCGACAAGAGAGCGCTAATAGCATCATCAACTCTTAACAAGGCTGTGCGCTGCGTTGCCCGTAATGTCTGCACCTCCTGTAATAAAAGTACTTTTAAAAGGTGTTTAAAAATGTTATTATCAGGCTTTGTGCCCATGTGGATTGCATGACCTCGCAGCTCTCTGACATAATTTCAAATGAGAGAGACAGGCATTCAAATCTACTTTTATCCGTTATTGTGTGCACAGTTAAAGTGAGGAACTGGCAGCTGGATACCCTTGTAAACCTGGCTGTTGTAAAGGATGCAAAAAAAAAAACTCAGCAGACTAGAACAAGAGTGGAAAAAACCACACTTTGAATCTTTGTTGGCTCTGAAGATAATGTTGGAAAAATCAGACGCTGAACTTGGAAGAGCCTCTTTTATCTCAGCTTTGTTTTTCTTTCTTTTCTCCTGGAGTCTTGGGTGTTCTTTGGAAATGTTACCCCAGTTTCTCCTTTTTTTTCTTCTTCTTCTTTCTGTTCTGGGGAAAAAGGGGTGACCTGGGAGGAATGTGTGCGGAGGAGTGAAGTTTGAAGAAGAAGTAGGGGAATGTGAAAGAAGTGAAGAGGAGCGCTGGAGCTTGACAGGGGCCAAAGCTATCAGTCAAGGCTAGAGAACACGATACCTGAGACTCTGCAGGCGGTGGAGCTAACAAAGCTGCAGCCGACTACTCTGCCAGCATTCCCACAACTCACTCGGCCTGATCCAAAACCCTCTCCGGTCACTCATGGTTGGGGGGTGAGGGGTGGGGGCTAGCACACCTGAGAGACCATCCACATTTGGCTCTTTGTTTTTGACGACCGCGGTCCGGACAGCATCAGCATTGTGTTCTTAGGTGCGCCCGTGAGTGCGACAGAGCAGCACCCAAACAGAACCCGAGTCCACCCGGATCGGTTTTCCGATTGATTTCCAGTCAGACATTCACCTCGAGGGCATTTGTCTCGTTTACCGCTTGAACATCTCATGATCTCTTTAATTCACCGCACTGGAATTACACCGGCGCTTCAACCTGCATCGCAAAGCAAGTAACCACGATTGGGTTAAGCCAATTTAAGATGCCAGCGACCGTGTTGTTTGGTGTACCGTGGCTATTTGGCAGTTTCTGTGCGTCTCAGGTGGCTTGTCACAGGTCACTGTCTGGTTGCCTATTAAAAATGAAACATGGCTTCTTAATTACCGACTGGCACTTTTGGCAATCATGAGTCCTACTCATGTATCACCCACTTCTCTCACTCTCTCCAAGTCTTTGCCCCCCTCCTGTTCCACCGGCCTCCTTATCTTCCCTTCCATCTCACTTACTCATACTTCCTTCTCCGGATCCCTCCATCTTTCTCGGTTGACTGCAATAAGACACTGGCCCTGCAGTTTATGTTTGCTCCCCTTGCCCCAAGTCCGGCCCAGCCACAATTACTTCCTGTGGTTCACGGTAGTGGGTCACTGGCATCCGCCAAAAGGTATTTACAGCTGACATTACACACACTGTGTTTTCCAACCAGACCCACCTCCACGCTTCTATTATCCTTCCAGAGGTTCTGGTGGAGGTGGGCTTAATTATAACTCCAGACATCCAGGGAGAATGGGTTCAAACACAGTCACCACTGTGTGTTCTGTACACATACTGTACCATGTGAGCACGAGAGTGACATAAGGGATGCCGACTGGAGAGCTGATGAGAGCGCTGGCATTAAAGCTACTGTATAGCCTTAAGTAATGCGTCTTGACCGTGTTCTTAACTGGTGTCATTAATCAGAGCAACTCAAGCAAAGGCAGAGCGCTCTACTTCTAAACAATGTGTTACCTGTTCAAGGTTTGCTGGGAGATGAAAGAAGAAGAAGGAAAAAAAAAAAAGAGTAAGGCTCAAACAGAGTGCTTCTGACAGCAGCTCAGCGTTTAGTTTGAGGGCGGAGGAAATGAAAATCAAATCCAAGAGGTCACACATTATTGACAATGAGTGGCACGGTCCTGTTTTTATTGGCCCCGGCTCGGCTCAAGTCGGGCGGCCCCATGTGTTTTCCCTTTAGCGTCCAGGAAATAGGCCGGGCCAAGCTCGGGCCAGAGCTCCACAATAAAAAAAACCTGTGGCTTGTTTGCGTTGTTCATTTTTCGGGATGACGGATTTGCTCAATCACCCGTGGCTGTCACAGCTGGCTTTCGATCACAGGCACGCCCCCCTCCTGCCCCAAAGAGGCCTTGTTGGGGGAGGGGGTGGTGTCCCAGCATCTGGTAAAGATAAAGTTAACAACTGCTAACTTGTAATGAAATCCATACATTAAAAAAAAAAAAAGAAGAAGCTTGGCTACTCTCTGCCAGGGCGCAGCATGGGGTTTAGCCGTGTAGTGATGCAACAGCATAGGTGGAATAATTTGATGAGATTCAGATTTTTTTTTTTTTTTTTTATGTTTTCTGAATCCAAGTCTATAAAAAACCATCCATCATATCATAGACTGTCACGAAACTGAGCTGAAAGTAATTTTTTTTTTTGGGGGGGGGGGGTTAAGCCATATGTGTGCGCGCTTGTGCTTCAGGCTTGGTCACTGCTTGAATTGATTGGCGGCTGAGTGGACCGTGAGGCCAGCAGGTCAGGGTGGGAGGTAGAAAGGGGCCAGCATTGAAGGACATGTACTCGGGTCGGGCTCAACAGACTCAGCGGGTCTGAAAAATGGCCAGTATCTGGTGAGGGGTGGGGCGGGGTCAACTGACAGTGATGGGGATACACTTCCACTGTAACACCCACAATTTCAAAATCTCCCTCGCCATTGCTCATGCATTGAACATATCTTCAGGGCAGCAATACCCCCAATCGTCAGCTCTGATTGCGTGTGTGCGTGGCGGATAATTTTGTTAATTTTTTCCCTGTGGTTTGGCCATGTGACAAGCCCCCAAATTGTCTTCCCTATGAATATTAGAGAGAAAGAGACAGGAGAAAAAAAGAAGTAAGATTGGTTGTGACATCCACAAAGCCATATGTAATTTCACATGGCATGTTGGACAATTCCTTTTTCTTCCGCAGCTACCACGGAGACACACGCGTAGACGTCCATACACACACATACACACACAAATAGAAGGGAAATATGACTTAAAAAGAATCACTTTTTATTTTATTCATTTATTTAAAAGACACAGAATGAAGGGAGCGAAGGTCGCTGTGCAGACGGTGCTTGCTGCAGATTCTAATCCAAAGCCTCCGGCGATCTCTGCATGAACTCCATTTCTGGTCTGCAAACAAATTAGCTTTTTTTCCCCCCTCTCTCTTCTATCTCGCTCTCCCTCCAGTGAAAATAAGGGGAAATTCAGGTGAATAAAATCCATTTGTTCATTTAACTTTTATTTTTTTCTTCCCTTCCTTCCCGTCAGCCTCTTTTCTCTCTCTCCCAAACTCAATTTTCCCTCTGTGCGCGCTTGCTCGGGTGTTTCTTTTCTTTGCGGCGGGCTCGCCAGCAATTCATTAGGCAACAGTTGTTTAATCTGTATCATTAGAACACTGTGTTTCCCAAGGAGTATGGCACTCCACTAAATCCGAACCAGACAAAGTACTTTTTGTTTTCGACCACACGCAAGCTGTGGGGGCTTGTTAACACGCACCTCACACCAAACAAGTGAGAAGAAACAAACAAATAAACAAAACAAAATAGATATATATCTAGATATATATATATATATATAAAAAAACGAAACATGGTTTAATATCTTAACATCTTCTCAAGTGTTATTACACTTATAGAGAGCGGTTCTCCTTCTGGGTCCTGATTTTAATTATGCAACAAATGTTTGACTATCCAAGTGAAATTTGCATGAATATTTATACCAATTCATTTGTTGAGTGTTGATTGTAATTACATGGAAACATGATTTATTGCCAAGATTGCTGTGTTAGCCAGCCAGCCAGAGAAAGAGAACCAAGAGGAAATATATAAATAAATGCAAATTTTTCCACTCAGACACACACACACACACACACACACACACACAAAAAAGAAGCCCTTTTTTCCCCCCAGTGGCTTGTGGGAAATTTCATTATCAAAAAGAGAATCTTGCTCTGCGCGCCTGGCAGAGATTCAGAGGTGCTCAAAAAGTGTTTTAGGATGACAAAATAACAGAGAGGTTCACCTTTCCAAGGTGACCTGTCAACACTCGCTCAGAATGCTCCCGACGCATGTGTGTGTGTGTGGGTGTGTGTGTGTGTTTACGCTTCATTTGTCACTTTTTCTAAGGATGTACTTTCATACATAAGGAATATCAGTCGACACCATAAGAGCTCGACATGATGTTTTGACGTCTGCGTCTCAAAAACAAAATGACAGGGCGGATTATGGCGGTGTCGAGGACAGATGTAGAAAAATTTAAAAGACGCAAGTTACCAATCAGACAAGCTGATAACCGATTTCACTTCATCAGGTGAGACAACAGGGGAACAAATGGAGGGATAGGGAGGGAGAAAGAGAGTAATGGGCCTCTGTCCTGTTTAATATTCTCATGATGGAACAAGGAAAGAAGGACAGAGGGGGGAGGAGAGGAGGAGGAGGGTGTCGGGAGAGGAGGAGAACATGAGGAAGTGATGAGGTCCAGCAAAGGGGCAGGAAGAGAAGATGCGACCGCGCAACAGAGGCGAAGCTCTGACTGTGTTTGTATCTAATTAATGAATGGCATTAGCCATTTGTTATGCCATTTATTCTGGTAATGACCAAGCCTGGTCTTTCATTCCTTGTCTCATGCTCATTCTCCCTCTTTCATCCCCCCCCCCCTCCCTCTCTGCTATTACCTTTTGTACGATG
The DNA here is from genome assembly GCF_002260705.1 of Seriola dumerili. NCBI lineage: Eukaryota > Metazoa > Chordata > Actinopteri > Carangiformes > Carangidae > Seriola > Seriola dumerili. The sequence continues at coordinate 1,655,787 of NW_019174617.1, read as the reverse complement.
CTCAGGCAGGGATAGATTTATGAGAGAGAGAGTGAGAGAGAGGAAAGGAAACAAACTGATACAGTGAGAAAGAACAGAGGCCCGGGCTTTTAATGACATGCTCTGTTACTGTTTAACGCGGGACACTGTTCAATAACGTGTTCGAGCCGGCTACACATATTGACAGTGTGAGCCCACAGCTCATCTCGCAGTGTGTGTGTGTGTGTGTGTGTGTGTGTGTGTGTGTGTGTGTGTGTGTGCGTGCGTGCATGTGCGCACGCCTGTTTGTATGTGCTTGTCTTTGCCTTGGCGCTTTTGCTCTGTGGCGTCAAATCTGACCTCCCGCAGAGCCCAGGGCTTGTTCGCCTTGTCCTCTCTTTCGTAGGCAAATAAAACACGTGGTGATGAAGAGGTCATTTTGTTGGCTGTTGTGAAAGAGCAGTTAAGGTTATGTTTCTTATTTTTTGGGGTGAGGGAAGTGACGTCACAGCTAGCTTGCAGATTTAAGTGTACCCTAATAGTTGTGTCCTTAAAAATCTAGCTAGCACACTTCTACGCCTCCTTACCCCCTTTTTTCTAACCTATTTTTCTGCCACCCTGACCCGAATCCCCCTCTCTAAAATCCAGAGGACCCAACTCCCTAACAATACAAGAAACGTAGAGAAGTAAGAAAAGTAAAGTAGAGAAAGAAAAGTAAAACAGTCCCTTTTATAGTGACCCCCGGCCGTTTGGTTTCTCTTGTAGCCGTTTCGCCGAGTGACCTTCTCGGTGGTGAGCCAGCCCCAGGACCCTCACCAGCAGGGATCGCTGCAGAGCTGCTACGACAGCGGCCTGGACGAGTCGGAGACGCCCAGCAGCAAGAGTTCGTCGGGCCCCCGGCTGGGCGCCCTCCCCCTGCCCGAGGACAGCTACGAGAGGACAACGCCGGATGGCAGTGTCGGTGAGGCAGAGCACATGGAAAATGGTAGGGGCAAACACTGAAAGGAGATTAAGAAAAACGCTAAGATACAGGAAACACACACGCACATACTGCCTTAGAGCATTCACGTAGCACGGCCGATGGTAGACAGCCTCACTGACATGCAGGAACGTGAGGTTATCTCTCCTCTCGTTAGTATTTCTGTTATTTTTTTAAATTATTTTTGGCTTGAGGATTTTTTTTTGGCATTGGCTATTTAGCTTCTTTGGCGTGTCAGCTGTGATGTGGTGCGGCGGTTGTAGCCGTTGCAACTCTTATGAAAGCTAAAGCCCTTCCACCGATGTGCATCATGTGAAGACGAGGGGTGGGTATAATGATGGAGCCTGTGGCTCCGCTTCAGAAGCAGCAGGCTTGTTTGATCAAAGGTGCTGCATGTAACGCATTGTTTTAGATTAACACCTTTCAGACTATTTTTTTTACTCCTGTTAGTCGGCAGCTATTTTGGATATCTTTCAAATTCCCATTGAATTTCATTTGGGCCCCCCCATTTGGCGCCTAGGCTTCAGCTTGACTGGGGATAGATTTCCTATAAGATCTCGATGTCTTCTCTTCTATTCTTTGAGATAAAAAAAAAAAGAAGTGAAAACGACGGGGGGTTAATACTCCACTTGAACAGTGTAGAATCTATACGGAGAGCTGCCGTGCTGATTTGCGATGTGTGTTTGGCTTGAGGCCCTTATGAAGGAGCTCATGTTGTTCCAGTTGGGAGATAGAACTGATGTTCTGTAGGTTGTAATGTGAAAAGTCTGCAGTTTAGAGAGAGTGAGTGGGAGCAATGTAAAAAATGAAAGAAAAAAAGGCCTATTGTAAAAGCAGTCCCTCGGTACAGTACTGCATCCTCCCTTGCAGAACCTTCTCACAGCTAGCCTGAGCTACTTTCCTACCAAGGCTAAAATATGTGTGTGTGTGTGTGTGTGTGTGTGTGTGTGGATCTGGGTGTGCAGCGAGAGATGGGGGTAATGGTCCCATTCATAGTCTCAGAGTCTGAGGCGATGCTTAACAAGGAGGAGCTGTCTTGAGAGTGCTAAGCCTAAGTGCAGAGGCTTTCCCATTGCAGCTTAGGATAAAGATATTCAAATGGCTTAAAGATTCACATCCTCTCTTTTTAGATGGAGTTGTTTGGTAGATGATGTCTTAACTTATATCGGATCAGTGTTATAGTCACAAGGTGGAGCCTGGGCATGAAATGGTCTCGCTTAATGTGATGACCCTGTACGGCAGATAGCCGGGCCAAGCAGACAGATGTCCACATCAAACGGGCAGTTACACAGGTGTCCACAATGACCTCTCTCAAATTCTTGGCATTAATGCAGATTAAAAGGGATTTTAAAACACTTTGGTGTGAGCCGATAAGGCTACCTCGTGGATTTAAAAAAAAAAAAAAAAAAAAAAAATCTGTGGCTTAAAAAGGTACCCGTTTACCTGCCAAGTTAGAGCCAGTTAAAAAGGCTCATTTCAATTTGTTGCTACTTTCAACACAGACCAGACAAACCCAGTTAGATCAAAACTGTGATCAGCCTGTCAAGCGAATCCACCTTGGAAACAAAAACACAGCATAAATAGTGAAACGAATGAACCCCGAAACGGAATACTGAATACCGAAAAAAAAAAAAAAAAAGCTCATGTATCATAAAATATTGTCAAATTTGGAATATTTTTTTACAATTACAACGCTGACCCAAAATATATGCTAATGTAATCCCAGTCAATTTTGGCTCCAGCTCAGTGCGCCCATGTTGTTAATTCTCCTTTTCCACGCTTTCAGAGAGTGCTATCGCAAAGTATACTGCAGCTTTAGAGGAGAATTGTTGGAGGAACGGAGTCAAGGTCAATTCATGAATCAGCCTCCATCCAAGAGAAACAACATGCTCCGCTGCTGCTCGCTATCTTTAGTGAGATCAGCTGAACTATTGTGTGTGTGTGTGTGTGTGTGTGTGTGTGTAAGTGTGTGTGTGTCACACACACACACACACACACACCAGCTGTACAAGTGAGATTGGAAGCGGGCGAGTGCATGCGAATGTGGGCCCTGTTTTGTTCAACGTATTGTTTTTAATCTCAAATCTCAAAAAGCTCACATCTTCGCAGCGCATTAAATACAGCGATCGAGTTCTTCCAGTTTGTGCTCGGAGGCTATGAGGTGATATGATCTGGATTTAGGTGGGCAACAGGGTGGCCTTGTTGTCTTAGAGACTGTAATTGGTCTAGATCTTGTTATTCAACCCGAGAAGAAGAAAAAAAACATCTGTATATTTTCTGTTAATCTGCCCTTGAATGCAGACGCTGGGACCCTGCTCGCTCACTTATGCAAGGTCGCTCTGGATGAGGGCATCGGCTAAACACCGGCGTGTAAAGTAAAACGCAATCATCTAAGGTTAGGGCAAATATTGGCAAACTGCTCCAGCCTCTTGAGGGACGCTAACTACAGTCATTAGCGCTCCCTCTTGTTGTAGCCAGGGCGTATATGCAGACACCGTCAGCGCCTGCATTTCGCTCTTTACATGAAGCCTGAGCTCTTTAAGGAAAGAGGGAGAACAAAAAAAAAAGTTAGCAGATGGCCTGCTGTGGCGCTCAGAGCCGGCGTGGGCATCATTAGCGACAGGTAATTGCAGACATTTACGTGCGTGATATGATGATGATTCCTGGCGAGTCTTTTTTTTAGAAAAGAAAGGGGGGTGGGGTGGAAAGATGTATGGAGTGGGGGGGGGGGGGGGGGTCAATTCAAGACTTTACAAAATCCTGACCTTCTGTTTAGAAGTATGAGTGTCAGTTTGAAAACTGTCAATCGGAGGATTTGATTTCTGTTCCTCGTTCACCGCGGTACTGACTCATCATGTTTGATTGCCGTCGCTTTGTGTCGGGGTGAAACACGGACAAAGGCTAATGTGTCCCTTTTTTTGATTCCGTGCTTCTACCCCCCCCCCTGACTTGCTTGTTGTCAATCGATGTTCACACAATGTGCAGGAACAATCGTCCTCCACTGCAGCTGCTCGTCTGTCTCGCACACATGAATGCACGCACGCAAGAACTCCCTCTGCCCCCACACACACACAAACAACACACACATACACACACATATGCAGGCATCCGTACTAACATCGACCCAGACAGACACACATGAAGACAACACACACAACACACACATACACACAAACTTGTGTTTTTCCCTTCTCTGCCTCCCGTTCCTCATCCTTCCTTTCCTTCCACCCTGCACAGATGTGCCGGGGGACAGTGTTTTCTTTTTCTTCATCTCCTTCATCAAGGTCAGGTTTCGAACTTTATTATTTTCTATTGGTTGACTTCTTTCCATGGGGAGTGTCAAAAGAGAAAAAGAAAAGAAAAAAAAAAAAAACAACCTCTCTGTCCAAGACAGATTCTTCCAGAACCAACTCAGAACAGGGAGTGTTTGGGGTCACCACGGGAATATCAACACATTCTTGACCCATTACACACTGCACAAACTACCAGACAAGACTCCTCTGTAGTTTCATCTTCATAGACCTGGTTTCAGTAGGCTGAAACGAGACAGGAGCCTATGAGGATTCCTGCTGTATCTTTACAAATATAGCTGAAATACCATTTTAGAAGAAGAAGCAAATCAATTTTAACCCTAATTCTTGAACAGCACCTAGCTCCATGTATCGCTCAGCTATGGCACTTTTCATGAAGTCTTGATCTTTTTGATGCACAGCTGGGCCCCTCACTTATTCATGAGCTTACCCCAGCGCTCATCAGATATTCATAAACCCTGAGTGTTTGGAGTCAAACACCCGATTAGGCCGTTATGGATGGCAAAGAGCTCTCTTCCAGATGTACAGTGTTATCGGTGGGTCAAAGACTTGTGCTCCATTATTGATCTCTCGCATCGCAGGGGTGGGGGTTGGGGGTGGATTTTTCCAATTTTTTGCCGTGTTAGTTCAAGTGCACCTCAAAATAACATGCTTCCACATTGCCCTTTCATCACTGAGTGAGGTGTCTGAGGTGTTTTCATGTGAAACCTCCGCGCGAATCAGAGCAGCTCCCGGCGCTGGAGATGTAATATCATTGTTGAGTACATCAGTGCAGCTACGCGGTGTGCTGTGCTTGCTGCTGTAGGTCATGATGTCAAGGATTTATCCTATTTAATCCATAGCATGAATCACTATTTATTGTTGGGTTGTTTTTTTTTATAGAAGAAAATGCTAATATATAGCCATAACCTTTTTACTTTAGCTTCACTTTCTTGAATTCCACCATGAGCTGATATATGATGATACGTGTAGGGCTGCCAGTGGCTATGCTATACATAGATGAGCAAAGCTAACATGCTCTGTGTGGGCGTGTGTGTGTGTGTGTGTGTGTGTAGAGATGAAATAAATCAGAGTCTAGCCACTTTAAATTAGTTTTAAAGAGAAAAACTTTACAGGAAAAGGGAGTATTTTTTCTCATATGGCAGGGGCCATTTGTACCGCTTGATGATCACCCACAGACAGGAGCCTATACATTAGTTTACTCAACTTTTTATTTACCACTACATCACTGAGTGCATCACACAGCGGCTGACGCCTGATTCCGCTCATGCTGGCTGCTGAGACAGATGAACAGTGCAAATTTATTGTAGCTTCTAAGAGAGTAATAGCACGTCCTACTGGCTGCTAACGTTAGCATGCCTCCCACGTTTCTGTGCTTTGGCTGCCAGACAACCCCCCCCCCCAGCACACAAACAAACACACAGCGACGCAGACACACACACACACACACACACACACACACCAGACTCTATCTCTCTCCTGTCTCTCCTGCTGAGAAATCTTGGGGTACCACCATTGGATTACAAACATCATCATTTAGTGTTGGCTAGCCGGCTCAATAGAGTAGGACAGACAAGTGGCGCATCACAGCAGTTATCAGTCAGGAAGCCGGTGAGCACAGACGCTGTCAGAGCCTTTGCTAACGCACACACACACGAGCTCGAGGTACAAAGAAACGGTGGACAGACGAGAGTGAGTTGTTGACAATTGTACACGCAGAAACCTATGTTCAGTCACATAAAGAAGTCACTTAGCCGTCCTTCACTCACTCACACAAACAAACACACACACACACACGTGCACATACACACACACTCTTCATTCAGCACAATGAGGCACTGCATCATTTTCCAGCTTTGTGAAGCACCTCACTAGATCACTTCATTGTTGTTGTTTCTCTCCATTTCCGAAGCTTCGCCTGTTGGAATGCTGCTTAGCCCGGTTAATAATGTGTGTGTGTGTGTGTGTGCACCGCGGTGTGTTCGTGTGCAACTCTGTTCATTAGGCAAGCCCAATTGTACGGCCAGATGGCAAAGCGAGTTTGTTTAATTAAAACCATTCATATTTCAAGAGCGGAGCGGCAGCAGCGCTGGTCTTAGGTCTGATTTCCCCCAACTTGGTGGAGAGATGGGAGTGTGTGTGTGTGTGTGCACGTGTGTGTGTGCACGTGTGTGTGTGTGTGCACGTGTGTTGTGCCCATCACCACCCGGCAGAGAGCGGTTTAGTGAAAAATCACCCAGCGGAAGGCGCTCGCGCTATCAATCAGCACGTTACACATGCTTTTCTCCCCCTCGCCTTCCCCCAAGGTCACAGTCCATGTGTGAGCACGAGTTAAAAACACTACAATATTTATTAGAGAATTAAAATCAGGACAGAAACGAAAGAAATAATAATCAGCCGCATCTGAAAAGTGCATAAAGGCGTTGGATGCTTGTATATTTTGCAGCAGGGTTTGTGTTCTGTGTTTGCCCGCGGTCCTCTGCCGTGTCTCCCTCATATATTTCCATCTGTCCCTTACCCCCTCGCCCCTTCTCTCTTCATGACATCCTCAGGCGAGGCGACAGCAAGGGAGACAGAAAGAACAAGAAGGCCCGGTGAGATGATGTGAGAGAGAGCACTGAGGGGAAGGTAGAGGGAGGGAGGCATGGTGAGGCAAGAGTAAATGAGTAACACACCGCATGGGAGCCCAGAAGAGGATCGAAGGATAGGAGGTTGGAAAGAGACCAGGAGATAGAGAAAATTAATAAAAAAGCAAACAGGAGAGAGACAGAGAATGGGAAACAGAAGGAAAAAGTGAGGGAGAAGGGGGAGGGGGGGTTACATGCATGGAGAAGTTGCCAGCAGGGAGTGGCGGGGTTGACAGAGAGATGATTGATCACTGCTCAGCCAGAGCGGGCAGGTATTCAAATCATACCCCAGTGTCACATCCACGGTCCTGTCTTCCTCTCTGTCTCTCCACATGGGCACACATGAACTGTAAAGCCCACCCAGTGCAGTCCTAACTCCTGTAACACGCACCACACTGACAGAATTAAAAGTGAAGGATACCTGCTCTCGACAGGAAACAAGACAGGCCGAGAGAATCTGCAGGGATTTCAAATTTTATGTTTCCTGTTAAAGGATCAGTTCATCCAACTCGCCCAAGAAGCTATTTCACATTCACCCATATTGGATTTGCTCATACAGAGAGCTCTGGTTTTATTTATCTAGGTTTTTTCTAAGTCAGCCAACCCAATGCAAAGATACATAATCAATGAATGTAGCAGCGAATCTGTCCAGAAACAAAGTCCAGTTTTGGTTGGAAGCGGTAGAAATTTCACGGAAGATTTTTTTTCGTGATTTGGGTGAACTGACCATTTAAATCATATTAAGTAATAATACAGAAGAAGGGGAGGAGACAATTGTTCAAAATCTCATCTAATATTACTCTCGCTGCTGTAAGTTCTAGAGGAAACTGCCAGAAATAAACTAGAGCTCATGTATGTATGTGTTGTGCAGACACACAAACACACAGACACATTGTGGAAAGTCAGAGTGTAGATAATGGAATTGTTGCTGCGGTGTTTTGTGTAGCTACGGGCGCACTGACACCCACTCCTGACAGAGATTAAAAAAGCCATTCAGCTGGCTTACACGGAGAAGCATCGCTCTGCCATGACGGCCATTTGGTTGGAGAGAGAAGAAGAAGTGCACTCGCTTTATTTTGCGCCGCGTATGTACAGAATACGAGCCATTCTTACAGTGAAGAAAAGCCAGTAAATAAGAAGGTGTTGCTGTGAAGTACTTGCTATAATAGCCCCCCACGCTCAAGTAAGGCGGCCATATTGTTTCGGAGGGGGAATGCCATACGTGTGTCCATTTTCGCTTCAAAAAGTGCCCTGTCTGTTGTTTTTCTGCATTGTTTTCTGCAATTTGGATGCACAGCTGATAAAGCGCGAGCCAGCACTTGTAGGAGGGAGGGAGCGGGAAAGCAGAATGGCTTTTCATGGCGCTGCAGAGACATGACTGTGTTTTCAATGAGGGCCTATAGTCATAAGCGCTGCCATGTGCATTTTGTGCCTTTTTAGGTGCAATGAAGCGGCGACTAGCAATTTGGCTCGTCTCCAAATGGCACAGGCATTTGTTATGTTCGGAATAAAATCGCTTTCTTCGACAGCTGTTAATTAGGAAAGCACCTACTGTTTTTTTTTTTTCATGTCTTTTTCGTTCCTTCCCACACCCCTCACGATGTAATCAGTCCTTGGCTGGGGAATGTGTGTCAGGTAGCATTTCTGTGTGTGGGGAGGGGGGACTTCAATGAAGACAATTAAACACCTCCAAGGCGCTCAGCCAAAGCCTCCAGCCCTCAAGCTCCCTCCTTCCCTCCGTCCCTCCTTTCCTCCCAGGCATTCTGTCTTCTGCTTGTTTCCCCTCCTCTCTCCGCTTCCCACCTCCTCCCCGGATCTGTCCCTCCCACGTCTCCTCCCGCTCTCCCGTCTCTTTGTAACTTTCCTCCCTTTTGTCACGCCGTTAGGATTCTGCGTGTGATCGAAAGAAGAAAAAGATGAGCCAAACAGGTTGCGCGCAGAGAGAGGAATTACTCTCGGTGGTGCGTGCTGGAACATCAGGTGTGCAGCACTGGGACACAGTGGGTGCCATGTCTGTCCCAGTGTGAGGTCTATAGCATGGGAGGGGCAAGCTAGCAAGGGATGCCAATAATCGTACTTGATGACTGCAAGTGTTTATTTATTTATTTGCACATTTCCTGATCCCTGAATGTGGGCTGAGCATCCAAAGAAGACCACTGTGAGGGACAAGTGTGTGTATATGTATGTGCATATGCTGCAGCATGCCAACTTCACACCAGGAGAATATCTGAGAGGATAACTGAGAAAGCCAGAGAATGAAGGCATTCTTTTTTCCTTTTTTTTTTTTTTCTCACTTCAAGGAATTTGTTGTGAAAGCGCAAACAAGCAGAATTCTGAAAAAAAAGCAGAAGAAGAAGAAGAAAAAAACACATTCAGGTGTTCACACATTCTGTAGGCTGACACCAAGCTGGGGCCGCTCATGCATTCATTCATGTGTTCGCCAAACATACCATACTTTATGTGCAAACGCCGTCTCTCACTACCACCAGATCCTCCTCCTATCTCACAGTTGGGGCACATACACAGATCCATGCATAATAACTCCAGCGCTGGAGCAAATTCTTTCCCCATGTCCCGAAAAAAAAAAAAAAAAAAAAAAAAAACTTGCCGGCAATTGAATTTTGCACACAAGGAATGCTGCGCCTGATTATGAAACACATCACATTCATACGATTACAGACCTTTCCGAGAAAATGGTGAACACATTTTTGCCAAATCCAACTGAACCAACTGGAACCAGATGTAACCTGCTTACAGCCAATATACATAGATGTGACTTCATTTTAGCGAAGGTTTGCCAAAGTTGGTAAGAGATATCCTTGTGTTTCTAAGTGTGTGTGTGTGTGTGTGCGCGTGCACGCTTCGGTTTGAATTATAAGCAGTGACACTCTTTTTGACCTTTAGGAAGGTAGGAATTGCAAATTGTGTACATTTTACAGGCTGTGTTTGTGCATGAGCTGATGCATGCATGTTCTAGGCGCTTTCTCTGTTTATCTTACACATTATAGATGTGTGGCATCTGGCCCGCCAGCAGATTAACCTTTGACATTTCCGATACTTCACATTGTGCTCTTCGACCGCCCACAACTTTGTCCCAAACACAGATTTTTAAACTTGGGAAAAGCACACACCAACAAGACTGTACATACTTGTTTTTGTAGCTTTCCTTTGCCACCCATTCACCCACATGTGCCTATTTACAGAACAGCTTGCTGTGCCACATCTCCAGCAGGCATGGCTGTATACTGGCATTTCTTCTGGGAAGGGATTTTGCCAGCAGCGGCGGCTGCTACCACTAATTGATACCAATTAGGTCGTATTATTTAGGAATTTGACATCATGTTCGTCTTTAATCAGGGTGGTTTGATGACTCAGAGACACAGCTAAATGCTGTAAAACTGTCAAAACACATGCAGACAATCGCTTGCTTGCTGCAGGCATTATGTGGAAAGCTAATGATAATCAGTGTGTTGCGTGGGCTATGTGAGGGGCTGGGGGAGTGGTACCGTAGCATTAGCTTGCACTGTGGAACATTCCTGCACTTGGAGCTGTGTAACCCGACGGGGTCAAAGACACTGACCTCATATCAAACATATTAGCTTTAGCATCAATAATAACACTTAAGGTAAATAATACAACGTCCAAGGGGGCAGCTGCACATGTCAGTGGTAACACTTTATTCTAACCTCTCAGTTAACATTTATATAAACATAAGTGGTTTAAAGCGCACTGTTACACAGGGTAATGTAGTTCTAAGCAGATATAAGATCATCTTAACATCTTAAATGTTTACTTGCGTATTAATCTGCCTGTTATTCTATCGATTGATGAATTAATCATCTGGTCTGCAGCGAATTCTCACATTTAAGAGGCGGGAAGCATCAGATATTCGTCACTGATGACTTTTCCGTCAGTTCATCGACTAACTGATCAAATGCCATTCGCTGATGAAGGTCATGAGGTGTGGCTGAAAGCTCTGGAAGAAATATAGTGCAGATCTGGAGGTTAAGAATGAAGCTGTCTTGTGTGTATAAAGCTTGTGTTTTAAACCTTCCTGGAAGTGATTTGTAACAGGCGCCAATCATTATCATTACATGGATTATGTCATTCTGTGGTATCAGCCATTCATACACCAGTTGCAGATGTTTCATTGGAGGCAATATAGTTGTTGACTGCTGCAATCAAATTATAGTTTATTAAAAAACATTAATTAATTTTAAACGAACTGCATAAAGCTAAATGGGTGAGTTTAAGCTTTGTCTGGGACAAGTTCTGCACAGAAGGTGGTGTGGATCAATACTTACAACTGAGGAAAATGTGTGTGATTGTATTTAAGCATGTGTGTACAGTTTATCTTAGTGTGTTTGCGTGTGTGTGTGCACATGCTTGCATATGCGTATGAATCTGAGCGGAGATGCATCACACTCTCAATGGTGCAACAAGACTACTGCGGCCCACCAGAACTTATTTTTACTTCCCTCCTTCCTCTACCCCTCTCTCTCTCTCTCGCCCCTCCACTCCCTCGCTCCTTCGCCTTATAAAAATAGATGAAAGCATGTAACAATGGAAGAAGGGGGATTATCCTCCCCGCTCTCTCTCTCTCTCTCCCTCTCTCGCCTTCTCTCTTTGAGGACACAGTTAATGTGTCTCGTATGGAGGAAGGGTGGGGAGGGAGGGAGGAAGCCGGGGGGGGGGGGGTGAAATGAAAAGCTAACATGCTTTAAAGAAAAGGGGGACTCTCTTGGCCCGCCTGTGGCTGAGCCGTGTTAGAGGTCTCTGAGTGGCACGCAGTGTGACCTTTGACACCAGGGATGCTGGAGGGTTTTATAACACGCCACACACATGCGCACACACACACACACACACACACACACACACACACACACATACATACATACATTTCTCCTTATAGAGAGGGCTTTGACACAGACAGAAGCACTTATAAAAAACCTCCATGTATAGCTGTATGCATGCTTGCACATGTGCACGCTCCATTCACCTGGAGGGACAATATCCTCCTAAGTTCCTCTGGCTGAGGAATTTCATTATTTTCTCTCTTCTTATTTCCTCTCGGCTGGATTTGTTCAAGGGACCCAGCTCATGGACACAATTACTCAGGGTCATATATGCATTCATGAAAAAAAAAAAACCCTCCCAAAGCAGATGTGTGACATGTATATATATATTTTTTTTTACATTTTAGGGGAAAGAAAGGATGCTCATTATTTCCCTTACCCTGAACAATCCTTCTGTGGTTCCTTCCACAGGTCCAAAGCAAACAGAGGGAAGGTTTCTGTCTGTGCCGTCACCGTGCGTTGCGAGTAACTTAATGCATTTTCTAAGAGACTTTTTGTTGTTGTTGTTGTTTTTCTTTTTACAAAGGCTTGTCCATTTAGTCCATCGAACCGGTTTCCCTGGCGACTGCGAGGCAAGAAATCCTCATAATGGTCAGCATTAGCGCCATACATGTTTTATGAAGGCCGAAAGCTCACCCTACTTAAGACGAACACTCGCTGAGCCATTCGCACACCCGTGAAATCGGTGTGGTACGTGTGTCTGTGTGCTCTTTAAGAGGAGGAAATTGTGTATGTATGTATGTATGAATGTGTGTGTGTGTGTGTGCTGCTAATATTTGCACTCTCCCTGCTTCTCTCTTGTGAGTGTGAAGCTGCTTGCTTATGCATTGTTGACCCATTTAAGGGCTGTGGCGTTTTTATGCTATTGTGCTGTCTCTCCTAGCTCACAATGTGAGCAGTTTATCCTCATACACGTAGCACTCACATAAAGCAACACAGAGATACCTCTTCTTTTTTTTTTTCTTTTACAAGAAAATACTTTGTACCTTTGTTTCTCTCGCTTCCTCCCTCATAAATGCATCATCTTCCTCATTCTTTCCTTCTTCCCTTCTTTTTTTTTCTCTGTTACCCTTCTTTCCAATCTTGGATTTCAAGGTTTTGAAGTTGTCGTCAGCAGTAGTCGATGTGTCGTCAGCAGTACGGCGGAGCGGGGAGGAACGCGCTGCCGCGTTTAGTGGTGAAATAAAACAAACCGCTGACAGCCTCCGGGAATTATTTTGGGGAGGGAGGGCACCACGCGCCATTTCCCTCCTCACAGCTAGGATGAATATGCATTGGCACCCAGTAACTGAAGTGCCGCCTCAACTTTTGAGCCCTCGACTTGACAAATTTCACCCGAGTCTCTCTCCATCATCGAGCGACGCTCCCTCTTCTGTGGTGTTTGTAATTTCGGTGCACCTGGTCGTGAAGGGGAGGAAGCGTGCATCCAAACATACAGCACACACACACACACACACACACACGTACCACATCTAACCCTCCCTCCCTCCAGGTGTGGATTCTTTCCTTTATTTTGTGACCTCGAGGTAAAAAAAACAAAACAAAAAAAAAAACATTAGAATCCTCCTCTCCTTTGTGGGCCATTCGCTGTGGCAGCTGTCTTTTCAAGCCTATAAAATGCTGCAATCACCTCACAAAGCTGCAGCTCAGCCATGCACGAGCTGTGATGACTACGGCCCTATAAAGCACAAAACTTCCTGTGAGGGACGAGGAAAGCCAAAGTGGCAGTCAAAAGCTTCCATTTAAACCACAACAGAAAAGCACCCGAGAGCCAAAACACATCAGCGGACACAATCAGAGCGAAGTAACTTGACACTGAAACCAAACAATGGAGGTAAATGCGATGGGGATTTGATGAGGGAAAAGCCAGGTGAGTTGTTTTTCTTCCCCCAGGGCTTTTACAAAAAGATTAACCCTTTTGAATGAATGCAATAGGGGGGGGGCACACCTGTGTCTGTGCATTTGCAGCCAAGTGTGTGACTCTTTGTGTGCTTCCTGCTCTTTTTGTTTGCAGTCCCACCCCGCAGACTAATGGCTACCTTGAAGGCTAAAACAATAGCATTTATCTTGTCTGTAGCTCAAACTAACCCTCAGGCAATCACTTTAGCAGAGGTTGTGGAACTGGTCACATAAGTGCCTCCACAGGGCAGACAGGATTGGATTTAAGAGCAAGAAAACTAACTAATGAGCAATGGTCAACAGAGAATTGAGGAGTTGTTTAAAGGGAGCTGCTTTGCAAGTCACACGTCTTCCTTCTTATTCCTATTTTCTGCTCTTTGATTCCTTATGTTAGCTTTTTTTTTTTTTTTTTTTTTTTTTTTTTTTTTTTTGTCGCAGCATGAAGTAACCCTTTAACTTTTATCAGCCACAAGGAGAGAGAGAGAGGGAAGCAGGAAGAGACTGAATAATGACAAAAGACCCCCCCCTGCATGCGCCCCCGCCACCGATGGGCTGACAAAACAGAGCATCCTAATCCAGATGATGTGCCGGCAAATCCACTCACAATGCCCCACAAACACACACATTCATAAGCACACACATAAATACATATGTGCAGGACTAGATTTAAACACATGCTAAAATAAATAAATAAAAATCTCTCTATCTCTTCAAATGAATGCCCTGAGATCAGCCGTTTGGCATCCTCGGCAAACATTGTATTGCCTATAACTCACTCGCGAGTGGATGGGTTTGTGTGTTTGTCGGAGGGGTGCTACCGGGAAGAGGCTTACCTCTGGCAAAGAGTCTGTATACATAAGCAGGAAGGAATCCTTTGTGCTGCAGGTTTGCATGTTGCATGGGAAATTTAGAAAGACGAAGAGGAAAAAAAAAAAAAAAAAAGGGTGCTCTTTGGTTCAAATTGTCACTACAGGTCTCGATGAGGGCTTCTAGGCTACAATATGATTGACTGCGTGTACTGTAAACAGGACGTAAAGGAGAAAACTGTTTAGCCTGCCTCCTACACACAATGTACGGCACAGATTTGAAAATCTCCTAGAAGTGACAGATTGGGTTCACACACTGCACAGGGAAACAAGTTGCAGTCATTATCCAGTTCTTGCGGTTATATGATGAACTTGTTCTCATACAGCTCTTTGGGTAATTGTCTCATGTCAAGACTGCCACACACACACACACATACACACACACACACGTTTGTTTGCTCTTACATGGTTTTCTTTAACTACCATTTATCCCAGTCTTGGGAGGAGTGAGACTACATATCTTAAAAAAGTGAAACCTAATCAACGGCCTCGCGTGATGTCAACATTGGAGTTGAAGGCTACAAGTTTGAAAATAACAAAAAATCTGAGCGTAGTGGACTTAAATAAGCTATTTCTGAAGTTTTATTGCTACTGCTACATAGCCAAAGTTAGCATTAGCAGCTGTTTACTTATCAGTCGAGAAGAAACATTGCTAGTTCAGCATCAAACTTCATTCCTTTACACGCCAAGAGCTGTTTCCAGTGGTAGAAAGCGACACTAATGTTAACACTTGTCTCTATCACGTCTTTTCTGATACTGAAGTTAGCACGCTAACCAGCTAGCCCCAGCCCATATCATCACTTTCAGATAGCGACTCGCTTCAGCCTCCAATCTGCCCTGAAGACGCAGCGCTGCTATAATCTCTCATATTATAAAAACAACAGCGGCTGAAGCCACAGGAACCAAGTTCAGCGGCAGAGAAAAATGACCTACAGCCCCTTTAAGGAGCTCACAAAGAAGTTAGCATACTAGGCCTCTGCAGCCTTCTTCTTGTCTCTGCAGTTAGCAGCTCAAGGCTCCATCTGAATTGTCGATGGTCAAGGTGCACTGTGGGTAGTGCAGGTGCCAGGTTTTTGATAAGGAAGGAGAATGTGTTGAATAGAAAAGAGATGATATCTCTGGTTCTGCTGAACACAGTTAGCTAAACACCTGATATGGCAAGAACTTCTTAAGCGAAACAGTTAAAACTTTAGAGGAATCACGTCTACAAGTTTGATTTTTACTGACAGAGAAGAGAGAGCGAGAGAGAGAGAGAGAGAGATGAATGATGGTTCCATCACCCCACACATTGTGAATGTGAAGTCACGCCAGGGCAGCATAAATCATCTTAATCCCTGAGCGATTGCAGGCGGAGCAAGGTCATGCACATGCACATATATGCAGAAACACACAGCCCTCACCTTGTTGCCAAACTCCCTAAATCACCATTCAAATCACTCATCTTTATTTGAAAAAATAAATAAGTAAATAAAATGAAATAAAAAATAAGAGGCTGCACTCCTTTAATAGCTCAGGGGGCTTGAGCTAAATTTAATCTTAATCAAAAACAACCTCAGATTATGAGCTGCAAGAACAGATGGTTTCTGGGTGAAAATTGCATTTTCCAGACATTTCTTGATTGTTTACGCTTTTCTCCCTCCCTCCTTGGTGTTATTATTATTATTACTACCCCTGCTTTTGCTGATTTCATTTTGGTCTTATACGCATTATCTGGGCTTAAGACCCGCTGACCAATTCCCAAAAATGCTCCCGTCAGGACCTTTCATTAGCGTCAAAGTCTTAATCCACCTCAGCACATACATGCAGTAATCCTCCTCTCCTCTTGAAAAGACCATAGCTGTCAAAACTCATGTTCTTTTGGTTGAACTCGTTGCGAGGACAAAGCAATTTGTTTCTAAAGCGTCTGAGGAGGAACGAGGGGAGAGGTAGGGGAGGGGGTGTGTAAGAGTCGGCTGGAGAGAGGTGAAAGTGTTTACAGTGTATCGGTGTATAAACAGATTTTTGCAGAGAAGACTGTGGTTCTGGGCTTTGACAGAGCGCCTGCGAGCCAAAGACTTTATCCTCTGGCAAAGGTGATGGTGGAAGGATGGAGCGAGAGACAGACAGAGAGTGAATGTGGGAGTGTGGAGACGCGATTGTATTCTGTTCAAGGTTTTATGCAACCCGAGCATACTCTTCCCCTCCATTTCTTGTGATTAATTGTGTATGTGTGTGTGTGTCTGTGTTTGTGCTTGCGTGCGTGTGTGTGTGTATCCTCGCACTCAGACAGGAGATTGTGTCAGTTTAATCTGAAGTGCTGATAATGTGCATAGGACAAAAAAAATAATGAGGTAAAAAAAAAAAAAAAAAAAAAGAATGTACAGCTAAGATCCAGAGAGCACTTCCCCTAATGAAATGCAATGACACATTTTCATACACACACACACATTAAATGGAGCCTTGCTCTCTGGAGCGGCCACACATAAAACAAACAGATATCAGCTGCACTTTATTGCTAAATTGTGTTTCTTTATATATTTTGTGTATGAAACCAATTTAAAGAGCAGGACCAGAAAACACTGTTTAAGTTGGATCCAACAGACCTAATGTGGTTTGTTGAAGACAGGAAGTTAATTGTGTTGTGTCTGGTGCCAAATTAGACCCCCCCCCCCCCCCCCCCCAAAAAAAAAAAAAAAAAACCCACAAAGTTTCCCACTATTTCCAGCATGAAATCACTTGTTTATGTTGTAGTGAAAATGAGGCCACAGACTAATGTGCTCCCCTGGAAAAAGGATCGGCGGCAGGAATGCAAGAATAAACTGCAACGAGCTGATTCAAATCAGGCAAAAGGCAAAATGTTCACAATCCACTCAGTGACACCAGGGTTTTGATTTTGGAGTGTGATGTGCGTGTGTGCGTTTGGGTGTGTGTGTGTTTATGCGTGTGCAGACTGTAAAAGTCCACTGGACAGGACTCTCTTTACTCACCCTGACAGGCAGAGAGCTGTAAAAAATTGCACCATATTTCCTCTCAAGTCTCTTCTGATACTGAGAAGCAATGTTTTCACAGCTGCCTCACTTTCTCTTTTCTCCAGTTTCCCACTGTGCTGTGTGTAGCTATATGTGAGTACCTCTGAGTGTGTGTGTGTGTTTGCATACTATTTTTTTCTCTTTTTACCCAATGTGAGCAGAAATGAAAAACAAAAAAAAAAACTAGGTGCCAACTGTCTGAGGCGCAGAGAGACAGAGAAGAGAGGGTCCTTCTTTGTTCCACAAACTTCTCCCCCTCCCCTTGTTGTCTTGCATCCATCCCACCCCCCACCCCACCCCCCTTCTCCTCAGACATCTCGTTGTAATCATCTGTTTATGCAAAAGCCTCAGTATGATTTACAGAGTAATCAGCTTGCCACCTCCCCGAGAAATGTTATTGCTGGCATTTTGGGGCTTATTTAATTGAAAATTTGATTCTCGCCACTCGATGGCCGTTCACAGCATGTGAAACATGGATACGGCCTCCTCTGTATCCAATTAGAAGCCAGTCATCTATGATGACAGCGCTGTGTCGGCGGGGAGGGAGGGAGGGAAGGGGGTGGGGGTAGCCGCTACTCAAGCTAATAATAGACTAATAACTCTGACTATGTCTGGTAGCAGTGTTGCCATGTTGCCATGAGATGTTCAGCATTGTGTGTGTGTTTTTGCTTATTATTGCAAGTGTGTCGGGCTGATGTTTCCATAGGTGTGTTTGTATGTGTGTGTGTGTGTGTGTGTGTGTGTGTGTGTGTGCGCGCGTGCGTGCATATAGAGTTACAAAATTCACATTTTGCTTAAACCAAACGTCCCCTTCCATCCTTGACTATCCACATCTTCCTCTTACTCATGCGGAAATACAGGGAATGTTTTTTCAGTGCTTATGTTGCTGGGCAGCAAGTACGAGCAGAGATATCGATCTAGACGATGTGGACAACCTTGGCTGTCCGAGGGCTGATATTTGTGCTATATACATGGCTTGACCTGAAGTCGTCTCCGTCGGGCTGAGTAGACAAAAGCGCTGCAGAAAAAAGTCGTTAATGATGTATTTTCCCCCTGCCAGAGAAAACAGACGTCACTTGCTCTGGTCTCCGTGTTTGCGAGCGAGTTAATTGTGTTTCCCTGTGAGAGGGAGGGCGGTGGATTTTTTTTTTTTGCAGGCGAGGTTGTCGCACCTGCCCACCAAAGCTGCCACAAATGAAAATCAAAAGGAGTACCCATAGCTAGAGAGCCCTTCTCTAATAATAGAAGTTAAGGTCTGGGAGCAATGCAGTGTGAGAGGAGGTGTTTGCATAATGGGAAAAGGGAGAGTGTGTCATAGTTGTGTGTGCACAGCAGAAACCGAGGAGGGAAGAAAACATACACTTTGTCCCACTCTTATTTCTCTCTCTGTCACACCTAAACCCTTCCCACCCACATAATGTACATCACATTGGCTTAACTGCCACCTATATGAGCAGAAGGGCACAAAGCCACTGAATGACTGCTGTGAGTCCAAAGGATTAGGAACCTTAGCGTGTCAATGTCAACCTATTTAAACAAGTCTCTAACCTTGGCTGCCACTCTGACAAACGGTGCCCTTATTCACCTCACATAAGGCCAGTGGATTAACACTGAACTGTCAGAACTGTAGACATAGCATAGAAATACCAAACACTATATCTCTATGGCTACTTTGTATCCTCTCAGTGACTGCGTATATCGTATAAAGCACATTATTTATAATTTTCTTATTGAAAAGTGAAAATTGGATTTTCCAAACTCAATTTACAAAGCAAAAACTCTTTTTTTTTGCTGTTGCTGTTGTTCTTTTCTGCAGCTTAGTAACTCAGACTGACTCATAATTAGCAACTCATGCGCTCTCCACCCATTTGCCTCATCCATTCCGTGACCGCAGGCATTTTTCTTAGCTGTCCACATTGAGGGAAGAAGCCATTTATTGTAAACCGCTATAATCAGTGTCCTTTCAATGGTGTGTTGGGACAAAAGAAAGAAAAAAAAAAAGTCCATTTGAGACGTGTTTGAACTGATCTGCACCTTCACAAAATGTGGGTCAGCGGAAATATGTTTAAAGAAAAAAAAAAAGAGAGAATGGAAATAATAAGCTTCAGTGAGAGTCTTGTAATTCTGGTTGATTAGAAGGTAGAAGCCTGAAGGAGGTATGACTAATGCTACTATTGTGGCTGTAGTGATTTCATGGAGGCCAGCACTGTGTGCATTCACTGACAGGGAGATGATTTACCGTCTGTGGCAAGTGCTGTATGACAGTAAATGTCTCTCCCCTCCCTGCATCCCCCCCCCCCTTTCTGTTTACAGTCTTAAATGGATTACGGTCCATGGGCAGCTCCACGTTAACCTGCACACATGTCTGCTCCCGGGTTCACATGCGCCTCTGTGATGGGAAAGAGAGCCCATAACTAGCATCCTTCACGAGCGCCAGGCGTAGCCTCTGGTCCGGCGCTTAGCGTGTCGCTAATCACGTTAGCATCGATCATTTGAGTGCCCCAGCTCTGACCTTGGTGCAATTGCATTCACTCTGAACTTGAAGACTGAGGTGCGCTGTGGCCCGAGCTGCACCTCTCACGGAAAGTGTCAGTGCATGAAGAAGAAGCACTAATATGTGGAAACCGTGTCGGAAGCCGTCGCTCGCTCACATTTGACTGTTGTGGCGGTGGTGGTGGGCGGGGGGTGGTGGGTGGTGGGGTGTTTGCGAGAGCTTACATGTTTTTATCCCGCCTGTCAGTGTGATGTGTGTGGGCTGCTGCCGCGGATACCCCTCTTGTAATACGCTATTATGCATTAGAATTAAGCTCATGCCTCCGAAAATGAAAACACCGGAATTAGCCGTCAAAATGAGAACCACGCTGAAGACAGTTGGAAAGAATGGGGGGGGGGGTATTGGTGGTGGTGGTGGTGGTAATATCATGAATGTAATGTTTCTTTTCATAAAGTCAGGGATGAGGTCGCCACAAATGATTCCCCTCGACGTAAGTCCGGGAAATGAAGCTTGCTCTTTTCAGCGGGGATAATTAGCTGGGCTGACAGTCGATCCCCATTTGTGACACTGATTTGCCCCCCCCCCACCACCACCACTCTAGTTTGGGACTATAATCCCTCCTTTGAGGATGTGCAAGTGACAGAAGTATTTTTTTTTGTCCTTCTAGAATATTCCAGCAATTAGAGAGGCCGCAATAATACCCATCAACTCCTTGTAATTAGCGAGCATTTGAGATGATGCAAGAGAAACTGAGAGCCCTTTTGACCTCGACAGGGGCTGAGCAGTAATTCATTTTGTGTCTTGCTGCGCATTTGTGTGTCTCTGGGTCTCGGTATACACAAGGGAGTCAAGTTAGGATGAGTAAGCAGTGTCCCCTCGGCCGGAGCACAAAGTGCACCCTTCGCCCTAAACCGTGGATTCAGCATTAATGCGCACGCACGCGCGCACGCACATTTAAAGAGCGGCGTCGTGTGCGAGGTTGTAACTAAAAGCCAGGCCGAGGCGTGTGCCTTTGAAAAGTTCTCTTCACGTCTGTTGTTGTTTTCAGCTGCCAACTTGTTGTTGACTGTCTGTGTCCAGCGATGGTTATCACAGCTGATGATGCCCTTCTCTGTCAGGCCATGACCCCCTTACTCCCACTGAATTATCATCTGTCACAGACAGGGAGGGAGGGAGGGAGGGTGAGGAAGGGTACAGCGAAAGAAGGGACAGAGGGAAGATTTGGCTGAGTGCCTCCGAGGTGTTTAATTGTCTTCATTGATGACCGCCCCACCTGCTCGCTTGACATGCATTTCCCAGCCAAGACATGTCACGCATAAACAAATAACTCATGCACCAACTGCATGGGTGAGATTTATGAGGGCCAGCCAAGCCCCAGACTCTCATGGAAAACAGTCCCCAGAACATCTTAGTTCAATCTGGAAGATAAACTGAGGTTACAGTAACACCACCGCTAACTTCTTCCTCCAAATTAGAAAAAGGGATTGTGGTTTTGGCGTATTTGAAGCCGCAGCATCGGTCAAAGCAGCCAAAAACATCCGTCCCCAATCCAATTAAAAGCATCTGGTTTTGAACGGATGATGGACACATGCGGTTGAATACAGATGAAAAACATTCAGAACCATCATTTTCACTCCTTGCCCCCCCACCCACCCCTTTGCTCCACATCTCAGATGAATTAGAGACTCTTTGGAATGAATGAATTACCGAGTGAATTTTCGCAGTCATTAAATTATGTAACACGAGGCGAAACGTGACGTCTCGGGCCTTCGACCTTGGCCCTCTCCCGCTCTATTTCGCCAGCGCGAAAGCTAAGTCACTTCAAACGATTTAGACAAGCGCTCGTGTCATTAAATTTAATTGCGCAGAGCAGAGAGTTGAAAGAAAAAAAAAGAAAAAACCGTGAGCTCCAAATATCACCCCTCTCTCCCACTCCCACACTTGCAGCAACCTAGATTTGAACATAAACACATAGCAAAAATTGGAAGTGCGGTGGTGGTGCGGAGGTTTGCAGAACAAAAAAAAAAAAAAAAAAAAAAAAGAACAAGTCAAAACAGAGCCTACTCCTCTTTTCATTTTCCCGTTCCCTAGAGTTTCGCTCAAGTCGGAAAAGAGTTGAAAAGTTGGTAAATTAGAGGGAATTCGAGCCGTGGCAGTTTAGCCCCCCCCCCCGCTCTCTCCCTCTCTCCTCATCGCAGACAGTAGTTTGTAAAGGTCAGCGCTGTCTGTCGGCTTTATTTGAGGGTGTCTGAAGACCCATTTAAGACTGACTTTAACTTCAAATGTGCTGACCTAGACAGCGCTGATCTGCTTGAGCCCAGGGTAGCATGCTGTGATTTCCCTCGCTCTCTCTAGCCATCTCTCTACATTAGTCTCTCTCCCTGCTTCATTCATTTAGATCGCTTTCTGAAAGGACTTTGAAAGCCCTTTTAAAAGTGCCTAAGCAGGCTAAATACCACATATGGAATTTAAATATTTTTTTTAGTGAGTATTTTTTGGAAATTATGCTGCACGTAATCACTGATGGACATAAATTATAATAGCTTTACTCATGCAAAACGTGGATTATTGGATGTCGCTTAATCAAAATGTTATACATTTAAGAATATGCCCTTAATTTAAAGCAAAGCCAGACACAAACCGCTCTTTAAAAAGCGCTGCTTTTAGAGACCCCTTGACACTGCTTTGGTTAAAATCTCAAGCAAAGGCGGGTATTATGTAGAAAAAGCAAAGCTCGCTCACGACTTTACTTATAGCATCTAGTTCTGCAAGGTCTGTGCAAGTGTTAAAAGTATGTGTTTGCACTGAGTAAAGTGCTGAATAATGCAAGCCCTTGACACACAGACAGATCCGCGAAGATGAGCCCCACTTATCGACTAGTGATGTGATGAAGTGTTGTGAAGACGGTCTGGGCACGTTGGAAATAGTAGTATATTAGCATTGAATTTGATTTGATTCATATGCACTCTGTGAACCTGCTACATTCTGTAAATCGCAGAATATTTTTGGATACACCTGTTTTTTTTTCTTACAAAGCCCATCTTGCAAGAAGAGATTACAGTTAACATTGTATATATATATATATAGATTTTATAAGTCTATTGCAAGGCACTGAAAAAGGTACACTGCCCCATGTTTTAACCTCATAGACACGTATGACACTAATCGTTTCAGACCAGGATGGAGGCACCAAGGGATGAAAAACAGACATGAGGGGGGTCGGGTGGTGTAATGGAAGGTAAAGAGTCAAAGAGTGTGAGTCGTAAAATGGCCGGAGGGGATGCTGTTGGCCAAAGAGCGCCATTTGTGTGTGTTTGCGTGGCTACAGTAAATACATGTCAGGCCCTATCATCCTTGCCCGCTTAACGAGCCATGGCACTCCCACTAGGTGAGGCCATGAGGGTGCACAGGTTAGTAGCTGTTACAGTGGCACACGAGCACACGGGCACACACACACACACACACACACATACGTTACATCCGATCCAACTTTTCTCCCTCACGCACAAAAATGCTTTGCCCCCATGCAGACATGCTTTTAAAATCAGCGCAAAATAAATAAATTAGTTGTCTGCTTCAGAACCTACGCTCCCCTGATAAAGCATGGGTGCAGAATTTTAAAATGCAATAACAGGAAGTAGAAAACTCCCACATTTGTTAGTGTTTTGGCTCATAACCTCAGGCCCACTGGGTATGATTAAGCAGAGGTAAAAAATGTCCGGTTAGCTCCTTCCGAAAGCAAAACGCCCTTAAAAAAAAATCCAAATGAGAGCTACAGATGCTGCTTGTGCTCATCTGCCATGAGTTTTTGTGTGTGTGTGTGTGTGTGATTTTTTTGCACGGAGGACACTGAAAATGTCCTGCCCCACTTCTCTCTCCTCATTTCTTGGTGAGAGTAGAGAGGGAGACTGCTGTCCGTCCCTTTCTTTAAATAGCCTTTCCCTAGGGGCACCGCTGGACACATGCAAAGTCAACCATGCTAACCCAGCCACATTCTGCAGCCCATTTACCCTTCACAACACAGGAGGCACTTTTTCAAGTACCGGCGGTGTTAAAAAAAAAAAAAAGAAAAAGAAAAAAAAGTGCAAGTTCTACGCCTGAAATTTGTCAAATCAACACTAAATCAGTACCCGCTGTCCATTTCCACACACCACAAATCTCTTTACCATATGCCTCCCCGTTACGTATCCCTTTACTTGTCTTCCAGCCCTGCTCCTTGTCCATCAAATCCTTGCACCACTCGCTCATTCACTGAGTCCTTCTCTTTTTTTTTTTTTTTCCCTCCCACTATTGTTGCTCTCTCCCCTCACTCTCTCGTTAGAGCACATCCAATTTTCAGGGAGTGAGTTAGAGGGGGACGATATGAATCTTATCTCACCGCTGCTTTAATTATTCCATCTTCAAGGTGCGTTCCTTTTTGAGGGGGCCGGGGTTATTAAATAGTGTCCATTTTAATCAAGGCATGCTATAGCCCCAAATTGAGCAAGTAATTAAAGGTGGAATAATGAAATTGAATTGGAGAGTCTACTACATTTTTCTCTGAACTGGGTTTGGTTCACTTTGCGGTCGGCAATTGGTCCTCACTGACAGGCAGCAGCCTCATGGGACTGAACTGGATTAGTTTCTGAAGGGTCTCTCTCTCATACATCTAGTCATCCTGTGCGCCTTCTTCTTCCTCAAACTCTTTCCTTCCTTTTACTGTGTTTTGAGACAAATGGGCCAGTAATGATAGCCCTTCATCGCCTACTTTCCTCCTGGTCTGTTCTCTTCTCCTCTGTGTCCTCAGTCTTTCCTGTACTTTGTAATGAAGCATTACTGTCTCTGTCTCCCAGGCAGACAGTGATAATTACCAGGAAAGTGAAGTAGAGCGCAGTGCAGCAGCTTCATATACCACAAAGACACCTTTTATGGCATTAGAGTGTCCCCTTTTTTTTATTGTGTACCCATCAAGTGTGCGTTTGTGTTTATGTGTTTGGGTTTCCCTAGCAACGTGACAAATCATAGTGTCCAACAGAGTTTTGCTGTTTGCCAGTCACTGTTCTGGCGGTTGTGTGCTGCTTTGAGCATAAACAAAATCTTTTAAATGGAGCCTGTTGGTTGATGCTTGCATGTCTGCATATTGTAGGCTATATGTTTTTACTCAAACTTCTTGCCTGAAACTTGCCTCTTATTTTCACACGGCAAAGCGTTTCCAAGACCAAAACATGAAATCTAGCTATCTTAAAGTAGGTATTTGTAAGTTTTGCTACTGTTACATGGCTAGCGTTAGCATTAACAGCTGTATACCAGTCTAAAAGAAATGTTGCGAGTTTAGCATCAAACTTCATTCCTTTAAGCAACTCTTGTTTTGCTTCTGTTTCTATCACTTCTTTTCTTCTACTGAAGTCAGCATGCTAGTCAACTAGCTAGCTCTGGCCTGGTCAAAGTGTCTTGTCACTTTCTGATACCGAGTCACTGTGGTGCCCAGAAGAAGTAGTGCTGCTCAGAGTGTGTATTATAACCTCTCGTATTGTAAATGTAACAATGACCGAAGCTCTTGGCAAGACTGGCAAGTAAACAGCTATTAATGCTAACGTGGCTATGTAGCAACAGCAAAACTTACAAATAGCTCTTTTAAACTTACTAGCCATGCTTCTAAATGGCCTACAATGAAAGTATATTCAGTTATTTTATCCCACAATTCTCTCACAATATTATTACATGTATAAATTACATGATAGAGGATTTAAACCATATTGCAGGCTACAGCATTCTCTGCCAGTATATTTGGTAGAGTGGTATCTTTCTTGTAGAGGTGGACAGTAGGTCACCTTGA
The DNA here is from genome assembly GCF_002260705.1 of Seriola dumerili. Lineage (NCBI taxonomy): Eukaryota > Metazoa > Chordata > Actinopteri > Carangiformes > Carangidae > Seriola > Seriola dumerili. The sequence goes on along the minus strand of NW_019174617.1, from coordinate 1,629,974 downwards.
CTGTGGGGTTTGGAAACGTTTTTTTTTATTTGTGTAGCTCCAGGGTAGAACATGGCAACAACTAAGGATCAAGAGTTCTAGCTGCACTGGTGTCACCCAAACTTCAGTTAAAAAAAAGTCACCACCTAATGGTGTGAACACACTCCGCTTCGTCCTCTGACAACCCACAACTTCCTTCTCTAAGTGTGCACACAAACTGCATCATCACAACCATTCTTTCCCAGTTTCCCTTCACCTCATATGCCTCTATCCGTCGCCCTTCGTTGTGCCCAAAGGTACCCGTGTGCCCTATCAACTGCACTCCAAACACACAGCCACTGGATCAGTCAGGCTCCCTGGGATATGCCTCAGGGAGAGAAAGAGAGAGGGGGAGAGAGAGAGAGAGAGAGAGAGAGAGGGAGGAAAGGAAACAGGGAGGAGAGAAGTAAAAGCAGATGAAGAATGAAGGAGGAGAAGTGAGATGCACGGGGAGGAATTGCAAAAGTGACGAAACAGGCGTTGGAGAACGGGAAGCAACAGGGGAGGGATGGAGGGAGGCGGAGAGGGCTAGCATGTTAGCATATCGTGTTTGTGTGAACGTATCTGTGTGCGATATACACGGGGGATTGGACTGCAGAGAATGAGCTCATTAGTCCTTAGTGTACTGTGTATTTCTTCTTTCTTCCAGGTAAACACTCAACACTGGGTCATCTCACACCTTGGCGTGATCAGTAATATCTGTGTGTGTGTATGTGTGTGTGCGATATATATGCACATACAGTACAAGCCTGTTTGTGTTGTTTCTATCTATTTGCATATTGAGATTCATGGCTGCATGCATACGAAGTTGTTTGTAAGCAAAGCCATTTGTGTATGTGAATCAAACAAGGAATGGTTCTGTGTGTGTGTCTGTTTGTGTGTGTGTGTGTTTCTGGGGTGGTAAAGCATTCTTCATAAGCCCAAATAACATGGGTGACTCTCACTCTCTCTGGTGCTGTATGTCTGTTGGTGTCTTGGCAGGCCTAATGCAGAGCCTCTGTAAGCAGGTAATTAATTGGGGGGGGGGGGGGGGGGGTTGCAGCTATGGATGGAAAGCAGAAGCAGGAGGGGCTAGTTTAGAGGAAAGCTGAAAAAATGAATTCCGAGCAGTGGAGAGATTTTCACTCTGTTGAAGAGCAAATACGCCGGCCTCAACTTGACGTCGTGGATGTGAAATCAAAATGGCTGCCGTGGAAAAGGCTTTTGTGCTGTGAATGTGCTGTTTGCTGAGTCACAGCTTAGCTCTTTAGCAACGCTTTATTACTCATTTCACACATTTGAGTTTTTCATCTGTCAAAGGCAGCGAAGAAAAGAATCAGGTCCAGGGTGGTGGGGGGTGGGGGGTGGGCACCAGACATTGATTGACGTTCAACCCCCTTCGTGTTAATGCAGGTGGCCCCGCGCGAATCGACCCAAACACCAGCGGCCGGACAAGGCGCGCCACCGAAAAGGACGAGTCATTTAAGCTTAATGATGCGACCGCGTGCGCTGCCACCGCCGCCACCTGCCACCTGCATCAGGTCCAAGTTGCAAGCCCAGAGCTCACTTCTGTCTACACTCTGGCATCATTAGCCGGCTTGTGTCCACTTCCCGAGTCAAGGGTCACAATGACAATTCGCCAGTACCGTATTTAGGAACATTACCACCATCACTCACAGCAGTAATGAGGGAGCAGCAGATGGATGCCATTCTAGAAACCGCTTTTAATGACCGAACAGGGGATTGGGCTCCCGTCTCCAATTGGACCCTGCAGACTCTCACTCTTAAAGGGCAACTGCCAGATATCGAAGCCAAAATGGAGGCAGGAGGCCTCATTTCCACCCTTCTCCCTCTTTTTTTTTTTTCTCCTCTCTTTTTTAGCTCCGTCTTGCTCTGGCGATTATGCGCTCCCTTATGCTTGTGGCGAGTGGAAACAGTAGATGAGAGGCAGAGCAGCATTATCCTCGCTTTTCTATTTTCTTTCTGCACAGGCTCAGTGAAGCTGGCTTTGGTTTGATCCAGTGTCGGCCATTTGGGAGTGCCTTGTGTTGCCTTGTACACCCCCCCGACCCCCCCCAACCCCCCCAACCCCTTCCAAAAAACAATCCCTGATTCCCACACAATCCTCTGTTTTGTAAATGGATGCTTGTGATGGCCAATCAATACTGGCAGATTAGGAATGGGATTTTGCTTTACAAAGGTGGTCCCACTACATTGTAATCCCCCGCCCCCTTTCCTCCCTCACACTTTTGTTAGGAGACAGAGAATACAGTGTATAAATAGCTTTTATCAACATAGACGAGCTTAAGAGCTCTTTTCTGTCTCTTTTTTTTTTAGGTCTTTTTTGCTTTCGCCTCTCTGCTGGCACATTGATCATTAATGCAGCCATTTTGCAGACTAATATTTCAGGTTTTAATTGCCGCACAGAGAGGCTGAGCGCTAGAGAGAATAACAACGTGGCCATTTCCTTCCTACTTGCTCACCCCTGTGTATTTTTCAGCAAAACCCCACAACAGCTAGAGGCCTGAAAAATAGCTGTTTAGAAACTTGTGGTAAACCTCCCGGGAGGAAGGTGATGAGGGGTTGCGCCAGGGAGGGAATGCAGTCAGGGGTGCGTATCCCAACCCCATGGGGCCATCTCGATGTTACCTCATTTCCCCTGTTTGTAATTAGCGGTGTGTATTAGCAGTTAGCCGGTGTCGATGAGGGCCTTACAGGACATCCAGGGGACCACCGCGGGACGGCTGCAACAGGATATCAGGGCCTCTCTCTCTCTCTCTGGTCCCAGAAGGTGAAGCCAGGAAAACAGCTTAAGCAAACAGCCTCCCAGGTAGCGTCCTCATTAGCGCTATGATCGCTATTAACAGCATTAGTGCCAATGTTTTGATTGCCGTCATTATCATTAGCAGCTTGAGCAGCGCAGCTACCTACCAGGAAGGGATTGGCAGTGGGGTATGACAGGTGTTTTAACGTAGCCCTCGTTGACAGCCCAGAGCCAACAGGTTGTTGTTTGGAAGCAAACAAGCCAGTGCATCCTCCTGCTGTGTCACACGTCCTCATGAACAGCATTTACAGATGATCTCTCTATTCAAAAGCTCATTAACCTGCACAGGAACTTCAATAAAGTTTGACCGAAAACTACCAAAACCTGTTGTGCAGAAACCTGTTTGCAGATGACAATGCGACAACTTGTGCAACTTGTGGGTGTTGACACTTTTTTTCTTTTGTTCTTTTTGGTAACAGTGCAGCATTAAGTGAAATCTCCAGGCAGTGTGTACTGGTCTCTTAACTGCTCTCGCCTTGTCCATATTGGCTTGATTCATGAGGCCATTGAGCCTTGCCGCAGCAAATTGCTTTTTCTCCCATAATGCCCCGCTGGTAACTGCATGGCATTATGGTCAGCGAAATCTCATGCAGCAGCTGATGTTCAAATATATCTAATGAGATTCGGGCTGCACATGTCACCGGCCTGCCTCCCTCTCACCCCGGTGTCTGAGTTTTAAATCTTAACTAATACGACAATGTGTCTTCAAGACAATTATCTGCTGGCAACCAATATAGTAGGTACATAAAGAAACAAGTACCCTCTTGTGAAAGAGGGATTATAGTATGTTCCAAAAGGAGGATGAACAAGGAGACAGGACAGAGTGTCTGGTAGAGGCAATAGCAGGGATGATGGAGAGCGATGGAGGGAGGGGGGAGAAAAAAAGGGAGATAGTGGAGAGAAGGGGTGTCTACAAGCTGCACAGAGGATTTCTATAATTTCCAGCTTGTTGCTGTACTAAAGCACACCTTTCCCAGGCCATCGTGATTGACAGCTTTGGTATCAGCGGGGGGGGGTTGGGGGGGGCGTGCTTGCACAAATGTGTAAGTTGTGCATTCCCATGTTAACGCGGTCCGTTTTGTTGCTGACCGCTTGGCGTTGTGCAGCACGGTTGGTCAGAGACAGCCCACGCGGGAGGGGAGAGGGAGCAAGAAAAGAAAAGAAAGAATGAATGTGCAGTGTTTCACCCTTTGGCCCACGCGCAGGGGGGGGGGTGGCAATAGAGATGGAGAGAGCGGAGTCAAAGAGGTAACCAAGTGGTACGGAGTAGCATTTCACAGGATCTCCAAGCAGAGCGAGGTGTGGGGGGGGGGGTACTACTTCAGCAAAGTGCCAAAACAAATCCCACGGAAAACGAGCGAGATAAGAAAAATGCATCAAAGATGGCAGCCACTCTACAGCCCCCCCCCCCCCCCCCCCCCCCCCCATTCCATTTTCGTTTCAAATGTGGCTTTTGAATCATGATCAGGTGGTGGCACTAACAAGCATTCGACAGGGAGAGATTAAACATGTGACTGTCAGACGCCACACCCGCAAGCATTAAATTACAGCTGCTTACATGTGACATTAAGGAACCTGCCAGTATGAGACGCATCAACAAAAGAGATACAGAGAGAGAGAGAAAGGGAGGAGGAGGGAGGATGGAGCGCTGGATGTGATGTCAGAAGAAATTAAAGCCTTTCAGCTACTTATTGACTATTATTCTGGACTCGGAGATGGAAGCGGGAGAAAGAAGGGAGCAATGCAAAAACAGTGACTGCCTCCAACTTCTTGACAGGAAGTTATTTACCCTTTGAGCAAGTTTTAGAGTGCACATACACAGAGTTTTCCTATCCAGGCGTTACACATTCACAGTGGGCATACCTGTCAGAAGCGGCGCTTTAACGCCTCGACATCTAAATGCCACAGTGCATTAAACCCCAAGCATCTGTTCCTCGCGAATCATTTGTGAATACTCACCGAAGTCTAATAGTATCCACCTTTTCTGAAGAGCAGATGTTGACATTTGTAGACTGTACACTCTGGGAGTGGGTCTGAAAATAAACTATTGGCTTCAACCCAGGTCGTCAACATCTTTACAGTCTAATCCTTCATCGAGGCCATTGTCAAAGCCACGGGGGTGATATCGATTGTAATCCGAAAAGAGAAATCTATGGTTTTTACACACTCAATGGCTGCTTCCCTGGTGCCTAACATTGGAGATGAATCACGTTCCCCTTAAGGCCCATTATTCAGCCATTATTGGCAAGTGCTTGTGCTCACTTAATTGGACAACTTGTCTGCAACTGCCAACCCCCTGGGCTGGCCAAGACAGAGCCTAAGCCAATCAGCCTAATTGATCCCAGCAAATGGTATTAGTCACCGCTCATGGTTGCTGATAGTGGAATCATTTTTGGAGAGTGTACGTGCGCAATGAGTTAAGGCTTAATTTCCAGCAGCTCTTGTTGAAGAAGAATGTTTGAGAATGTTGGCAAATTTTAAAGTTATGTTTTAATACCAACAGAAATTAAAGAAATTGTTTATTTACTTATTTATCTGGCAGCTCATTCCTCAGGAACCTCGCCAGTTCCTACCAGTTCTTATGCCACGATCGGCTCACAGAGAAAGAAATCCTCAAATTAATGTGCAAAATATTGGATAAACTTCAGCTTTATGAGAGAGAAGCTGGGATGTCTAATCAGCAGATGACAAGACAACACCCAGAAGACAACTGGTGATGCGAACCTTAATCCCCAAGGGAGCAATTTAGGCCACCCAAGCAGAGGTGTCCTCTTCTTAAAGGCAACAAAGGGACTCCACCAAAAAGATTTAGTGTGGTCTCTGTCAGCAAACATCATTCCATGTCAGTAGCTTCCAAAGCTAACACGTCTCGATCGTTTGGAGAATTACAATGTTCAGATGCACCGCCAAAGACAGAGCCGTTATTTCCAACTCATTTCATTTCTGTGGTGCCGGGGAAAAAAGAGGGGTGAGAGTCGGCACTGGGGGGGGGGCAAGGGAAGAGATTTGCCCCGGAGTCAAACTTCAGACTTCCAAGGCTCCTTGTGTTTCTCGTAAAAGCGCTCACAGCAAAGAGTGATGCACTATTCATGGGTCCTGAAGGAAAAAAAAGAAGGCTTTGGCCCAAATAAAAATAAATAGCGTCCGGAATGAAACACACCAAGAGAGAGGGAGTATTTGGATCAAATCAGCTCATCTTCTTTGTGAGATGTCAGAGAGGTACAAGCGAACTGTTGTGCGATAAGGTATTATCTAATGGGTGCAGGGGGGGGGGGGCAGGAGTCTGCAGCAAATGGGTTCAATCAGCTGAACTAGAGTCCTAATGTTGTGTGTTCTGCATATACATCAGCAACAAAGTCAGAGGACAGAAAAGGGTATGGGGGGGGGGGGGTAGAGGGACACTCAGCGGGCATTTTAAACACTTTGGTGTTAAGCAGACACATACTGATTCTGGTCCTATCACTCCAGCTGGAGCCAAAGACACATTTACATTCAGCTACTGATTAGAAACATGAAGAGGAATGTCGGGACAATCTGTGGAGTTTGAGATTTCTAATCACACACGCTCCTTTTTTTTTTTTTTTTTTTTTTTTTTTTTTTTTAAGCGTACCTATTCAAGTAGAGAAGTTTATGATAGAGTAAAAGAGTACCTTTGAATTCGCTGTGCTTTTGATCCAATCTGGCAACTCCCAAATATATTGGGGAGGTGGATGGAGGGAAGGAGGAGGGGGGGGGGGAGATAAATAAATGAATAAAAGGGAGAAGAGGAGTTGGGCTTGTGTGTGGACGCCTGCTGTCAGGTCCTTCTGTCAGTGTGAAATATTGCTGATCCCACCACACTTCTAGCGGGGAGGTGCTTGTAATGATTCAGTCCTTGCGGGGGGTTCAAAGTGTCATCTGTCTCACCTACCTCTGAGTGCACTGGTGTCCTCTAAGCACAGACCTCTACAACATAGGGATGCTTATCTAGAGGGATGTGGGTACCGGGGGATTTATTTGAAGAGGTATTTAAAGCTAAAGCTATTATTAGCACCAGCAAGATAGTGCATCAAATGCCGTATTTTTATTCATAAATGGCGGCCGGCACCAGAACAACACGTTGCAGCCTAATGCGGTAGATTGACTTCTGCAGGGATACATTAATTCTCTAAGTGCTCGTGGATGTGAGACCATTCCCTGATACAAGCAAAATGTTGACTTTGCAACAGCCCTTTTCCATCAGTGGAGAAATTGACCGCACTTCAACACGTTAATTACCGGTGTCAGGGATCACGGCTGCAGCTTCGCCTCTTCCAACAGGCCACATTCCAACTCTTTTTTTTTTTTTTTTTTCCCCACTCGCACGCCCCGACCCCTCGCGCACCCCCTGCTGCTACCTCCTCAGCTAATCGATAACCTGCCCTGATGAGTGGAGACTCCCTGTCACCAGCTCCTCAGCCAATGGAAATCAATAAAAAACAATACCCATCTACATCCATGAGCTCAGAGCCCATTTGTTTGTTTTTTTTTTTTGTTTACCAGTGGCGGGTGCTATTCTATCAAAATGCTGTGAAGAGAGAGAAAAAAAAAGTTTGAGGAGGGGGGAAAAACAAATATGAAGCATCTTTTGCGGAGAGTTCAGTGGCACAGATGGCAAAAGGTTTAATTCCTGCGTTGCAGAACAAATCTTGAGCCTTTTGACCCCTGTACATTGAGAGTCTGAACAGTCGCTTATTTCAAATCTCAATACATGAATGTTGTCGTCAGCTTTGACCATGACAATAACCTCCCTTTTTCCGTGAGAACCGCCACCGCCGCAGCCATCCTCGCGCCTCCTTATATATATATATATATATATATATATATATATAGTCTAATTTCACATTCATATGCTGGCACTGAGCAGCGTGTATCTCTGTAATATGCTCCCTAGCTTGTTTGTGTCAGTAAATATGTGTTCACTTTCAGGAAGATGGGCTAATCCATACTCAGCTGTTAGCGGCTGATATGTTTGTTGTGTATTAAATATTTGGTGGGTTTCCCTGCTCTTTGCTATGATATCCATAGCTCCAATCTATTGGTGGAGATTTGGATACCCAGGAATGCTTCTGTGTGTGTTTGAATGACATGATGTGGTGCATGGTGGTTAGAGATTGGTTGGCACGTTCGTATGTCATTGCACTCCTACTCATGCAAAAAAAAAAAAAAAAACCACACAAACGCTTTGTTTCAGTCAATTTAAAGGATGACACAATACGCCCTATATAATGCATTGAGGCAAAAATAAAGAAAGATAAATGAGCTAGCACTGTATGTACTATAGCATGTATCCTTAAGTAGTGTACTTTGGCTCTGAGGAGCTTACTGGTGAGAAATGCTTGTCATCCTCTCTTTTTCTTCACAGAGGACCGGGGCCTTTCATACGACACAAAATCATTTCAAAAAGCACACTATAGCATATTTATTTATTTATTCTATGCAGCAACACAGAAACTCCCAAAAATATAGGACAAACACAATCCAAGAATAGATGACGTTTCATAGCCTAAGCTCATTCCTTTGATTCTCGCCAAGGCTGCCTCACAACTAAATCCAATGAAAATGTGATTTATTCTCCCCTTCCCTTTTCTAATTTATTTCACAAGCGTCATACCAGACAAGTTGTCTCAGAGCTTGGTCAGCTTTAAGCAAGGTACGGGGATGAAAATCAACTTGCATGGAATATTTAGTGATGAGGGAGGGAGGGACGGGGGGGTAAATAGTTTTGACACATCAATGACTACACCTCCCCGGCGCTGAAATGGTCAGGTTGACCCCGCAGAGACAAACCAGGCAGTCATTATCTCCTGAGACCAGAGTCGGCTTTTTTCCTCCCCTTAGACTGTGTCGGATTCACATCAATTTAATACGCTACCGCTGGCGCTCGCACAGCATCCCCGTTTCTTCTGGACAGATTTGAAGACTAATCTCATACTTTAGGCCTAATACAATTAAATGGTATTGAACCGATGCGTCGTTCCATACATCAGTTCCCATCCGGTGAGTGATGGAGCTCGCTGCTCGCCGCGGGCCCGGGAGAGACATATGAGCTGGGGTGAAAAGGTTTGATTGTGGCTCGGGGTGGGGCTAAACAATGAGTCTTGCGGTGCCCCGGTGTAAGAAACCCAACACTATTCCAGAACATGTATACATTACATTCATCTGCTGGTAACAATCTGATATTTTCATGTCTGCTCTTGCCATTTCAGCAGGACTGATGTCGCTGATTCATATGGAGAAACCATATAAACCTCCAAGTGTCTCATAAAACATGCATTGGCTTAACAACAGAGATCCAACAGTGCTTTGTATTACGCAGTTGGGTTTAAAAGGCCACGACCAGCGTGTTTATGGGCCTGTAGACCTGCGCTGTCAATGTCAGGACAGATAGGAATGATGGGGTTAAGAGAGGCAGGCAATGGGCACCAAAGAGAGTAACCAAAGTATTGTGGGAAATATTACTGATTTGATGCTATCAACAGTCCATCAATTTAATAGAAAGTAAGTGTCAAAAAGCTATGCAGCACTGACTTATAACCGTTAACATGAGCTCCAATGACTTTCAAAAGGGAGTCTTTTGATTATTGCTGGTAAGGTGTTGCTTTTAAGGTTGTGTTGCCCAAGTAGCTCAGGTGGTAGTGTATTCTTCTATGTCCTTAGTTTGAATGATGTGACCTTGCGTTCACCTCAGTATCAAAGCGGCTATTAATAGATGAGCATCCGCAGTTGTCTGAAAGATTTAAAATATGACTTGGAGACTGCAAAAGTGGTCTAAGTCTGTTTTCAAGGTCTGTCCACAGGTCCAGCAGGTGATTTTCAGCCGTTGGCAACGCCACGCACAGGCCCTCCATCATTTTGTGCCTGCTGTCAGTGAGAGGCCGCACACTGTGCCCTGACAAGACAGAGAACATTCATAAAGTTCCTGCAAACGTCTCACCAACCTTGACAGAACGCAGTGCATGTGTGTGTGTGTGTATGTGTGTGTGTGTGTGCGCGCGTCTGTGTTTTATCTCCAAAATTATCTCCAGAGGCAGGAGTTGAGAGGAGTTCCGCTGTTCACTAGTAGCCTAAGAGCACCTGCCACATTCACGGCGCAAAGACGTCAATAAATCTGGCCGCTAATGTACCGCAGAATCTTCTTCTCTCACTCACTCGCTCTTCCTCTGCCTCTAATATTAATGAAAGGCAGCTCAAAGCTGCCATGGGCAAAGATAGAAACATGTTCTTTCCACTATGCTAACATGAACAAGGTTATAGCTTCTTCCTTATTCTGAGTGGAATTGGAAAAGAGTACACTTGGCTAGCAAAGGTTTATTGCAGAGCCATGTGGAAGCATTAGCCAAGTGAGAGGCAGGAATTAATGACTTTATCCATTCAGGATGGTTATTATTGAAAGCTGAGCCAATGAACATCCCGGCTCCCGGCAAGCAATTTTAGGCTAAATGATTAAAAGCTGTAATGAAGAGAAATAGTCCATATAGTGGCTGAATAATAAGGAGCGAAACCAGTATGAAAATATACTTCTCCACTTCTTCCACCCAGTCACAAATGGGTTTACAGCACATGAAACCTTGAGGCTATTTTTAGATTCCGCCTTTGCCTGCAACTCAGCAGTTGTAGCAATGAAAGAAACTCTCTATTCTGTATTCTTCCCCCAGAAGAAATTGTGATAATGAGGCTTCACCAGTGACCATGTGCCCATTAATACTTGATGCATACGAACACGCGCACACTCACACAGTCACACCCAGCCTCTTAAAATACTATACACAACATGCATGTATGAGGGAAAATCTCAAAGTTGCCATGTACTATGTAAGATGTTTGATAGTGTGTGTGTGTGTGTGTGTGTGTGTGTGTGTGTTTATCAGTCTTCTTCCTCATTGCTCATTTCCCACTACTCCATCTCTCTTTAAGAAGGAACGTCAAATCATCAGGGAGTGTGTGTGTGTGTGTGTCTTGATATACTTGGCCTATATCCTGTTGTGGTAGTCACATGGCTTCTCTGAGACAGCAGTCATTTCTTACTGTCCTTTTAATCATGCTAATGCAACCGCTCTCTCTCTCTCTTTTTCTCTTTTCCTCTTTGTGCTCACAGTAGCCGACCAAACTTACACACACATATATGGGCGCGAACACACACTCACATGCACGTAGACATTAAAGAAAAGAAAGAACGGAAGGCCCAAAGTCCCCCAAGGCATATGAATATCTTAAGTGGAGAATTCTATAACTCTTTGCATGCCTGTGGGCACACTTTACACACAGTCGTACACATATTCACATAAATTGACGCACACGTTCATGCACGCAAACACGAGAAGAATAGAAAATAGGAGATGCTACAGTATCGAATCAAATTAAGTGGTAATTTTGTAGCACCAGAACGCTGCCACTGTCTTTTTCCTTACTCCTTTTTTTTTTTTTTTTTTTTTCTTGAGTGCTGCACTTTATTAGTATTCCGCTCAGACGTTACTCCGCTTTCTTCTCCTCCTCTCCTGCTCTCCCCTAGCCTCTCTCTCTCCTCCTGGGAGTTGAGCCCAGTGCATGTTAAGTGATAGGGCTTCAGAGTCTTACAGGCAGGGGCTGTGGGTGCCACATAGCACGCTGTGTAGGAGCCGTGTACCGCGGATGAGAGAAGAGAGGAGGGGGTGCATCTTTTAGTAAATCCACCCACCTGTGTAAAAAAAAAAAGAAAAAAAAAAAAAAAAAAAAAAAAAAAAAAAAAGATCAATCTCATGAATTTGCCAATAGGGAGTCGTTGGCCGATCAGCGGAGACAGAGGCAGATAATGAGAGAAATGGGGGGCGGGAGGGTGGGGGAGGGTAACAGGAGAGGAGGGGGGGAAGAAAAGAGTGACTACAGGGACAACAGGGACAAAATATTGAAAAGGTATTGGATGGGGGGGGGGGGGGGGGGAGTGAATGAAAGATTGAGCGAGCATGAGAGAGCGGATTACTGAAAACAAAAGAGCAGGTGAGCCTTGATAGACAGAGTCGCCATGAAAGAGAGAATGTGAACATCAATGTGCTCAGATAGGAAAAGAGGGGAGGGAGGGATGGAGAGTGAGAAGAGAGAGAGAAATGGGCCATGTTTTTTTTTTTTTTTTTTTTTTTTTTCCTTTCCCCCTTTTGTGTCGCCCCGTCTAAAAGCCAGCGGCCGCGTTTTTTTTTTTTTTTTTTTTTTTGGTGGCAGTGGAGCAGGATACATGTTTGCGGTTCTTTTTGTCAAGCGTGAGCAGGTCCCGGTGAGGTAGTGACAAGAGAGGTGGCAACTGAAAAAAACAACAAAAAAAAAAAAAAGCGCCTGTCCTAAATTCGAGGCCTGGTACAGCCTAAGGGTGGCTCCTGCACTACCAGACAGGGTGGTATGTAAATGTCATAGGACCCAACAGAGCGAGAGGCCGTCTTCCTCTGCTCGTTTTGACAGGACACGACAGGTCATGGGCTGCATTTCTTCGGTCGTGTTGGTGTCAACATGGACCCATTGGGTTTTACATACATGGGTGGGGTTGCGCTTAAATACAACCCAGGTAAACGCCGCAAAAAGTAACGCAAGAGAATCCGCAAATGTAGAAATCAAATGTAATGGTTGTATGGCCAAAAGTATGTGGATGTGGCTGGTTATGGGCTGTTTTGGATAGTGTGAAGAGGAAGACTGGGAAGTGGCTTCTCTGTCCAGGTTATGGTTATAAAAATGTGTGCGTGAGTGTATGAAAGAAGCTGAATTGGCATTATTGGACACAGTAGCTTAAGTGGAAACACTTAACAGTGGCCGGCTCAAGTTTGTCAAAACCGTTCTTGTTCAGATTTTGTCATTTGGAGCTGGTCTGGAAAGTCCAAATGCTGCTATAAATGATTTCTTAATACGCCTGGGTGTCTGGGTTCATTGATAAGCCCCACCCATGAGCAGCCAGCCAGAAAGAAACAAGGAGACTCATAACATGCGCCTAAGAATATGAGACTACTACTCAATTGAACACCAGGCCTCTTAGTTCCAGTTAAAGGAAACATTAATGCTTTAACATTTTAGACAACAGTGAGCTTCCTTGGGAAGACCCTGTCTTTTTTTAAGCATGACAGTGACCCTGTGCACAAAGCGAGGTCAATGCAGAAATGGGTTTTCTGAGAGTGGTGTGGAAGACTCTGACTGACCTGCGCAGAGCCCTGACTTTAACACCATCAAACACCTTTTGTGATGAACTGGAACATTGACAGCGGTACCCAGCATTTGTGGCCGACCTCACTATAATGCTCCTGCGGATCAAATCCCTGCAGCTATAAAAACCTTCCCCAGAAAGAGAGGAGGCTGTTATAGTAGTTTATTAATGCCTATGGTTTTGGAATAAGACGTTTATCAATCACACACATGGGTGTCCACATACTTTGTTCACTTGTCCGCATACTTTTGGCCATGTAGCGTATTTACCAGCAGTACAGTTTAAGTAATCATCGCCCCTCACTGTGGAAAGTACGTCTGGCTCTTTTGTGGAGTTTATCATTCACAGAGACAAAGAGCTGCGGTGCCGTGACAAATCTTACCGCAGTTTTCTTGCACATTCAACATGGCTGGACAGGAAGGAAAACACAAACGGGGAGCTCTCTTAAATCCACCTCCCGTGTCCACTAACAATTGTGTGAGTAAAGCTGACACTATTCAGCTGTAGTCTGAATAAGTATGCAGCGTGTGTGACCTTAAAGAGGGGAGGTTTGGAGAATCGCAGCATAAGGAGAAGAAAGTGAATAATTCTTTAAAGTGTAGCCTGGGGCACATTAGCATGTGTGCTAGCTATAGCGGCGGCGCTTGGCTGTTTTTTTTTTTTTTTTTTTTTTTTTTTTTTTCCTACAGCGCTTTTAGCACACCCCGTTTGTCAGAGGGAGGCATCATCCTTTATCGGCACATTTCATGTTTCCCAGAGGACTCTGTGAAGCGGGTGATATTATTGAGGAGCGCTGAGCCTTATTAAATTCCCAAGCATATTACCAGTCTCTCTCTCTTCCTCTCTCTCTCTCTCTCTCTCTCTCATACACACTTGCATCTCCCACTCACTCTCTACCACTCACTGATTATGTTTCTCTCTCTCTCTCTTAATTTGGTTGCACACTCCACTGTAGCTCAATGAGCCCCCTCCCATTCCTCTCTCAAGAGGAAACAAAGGAAGTAAATACATATTATTACTTTTTTTTTTTTTTTTTTCTCAAATGATGCCCATCAGGTACTAACACAGCATGCCCTTCCGTAGCGCCACCCTTCATATGACTCACTCACTACCTCGCTGCATATTCCGTTGTGTAGCCTCATCTGCCCTGTACTATTCTTGGTGATTTCTTTTCATCAAAGGACGGAGACAATGCTAATCTTTCAACCAGTGAACTGGATAGAAAGCAAATTCTCTGTCAGCTTTGCTAGGATTAAGTTGGGAGTCATCAAAAGGATTTTTTTTTTTTTTTTCTGAAGCGCTATGCATAAAAAGTGATAAACCCAGTACTATTAGTTTAATATCATTTTAATACAACTACAACCTCTTTCTTGAAAGCGTTCTCCATGTTAAGAGTTTTAATGGATGGATGGGCGGGTGGGGGAGCAAAATGAAACAATGAGTTCTGGTCAACATGACAAGGGAACACACGGGCGTAGGTACTGCGAGGGTGAATATGAGGATGATGCGTGCGTACGTCTTTATCGTCCCCCTGTAACGGAGCTTGAAACTCCCACAGCTCTTTGCTTCCTCATATACTATTTGCTCAGGCCAGGAGGGGGGGGGGGATTGTGCAGCAGGTGTATTTATCAAACACGGCTTTTGCCATTTTTTTTATTTTTTACTTTTTATGATGCTGACACGGATGGTGATGCCTCTGTCTCCCTTGCTGCAAGGGGAAACCTATTTACATATGACCTTGCATGCAGCAATTGGTGGAACGGCGATGCGCGGAGTTTTATTTTTCTGGAATGATGTGCTTTTAGCTTGGATGTGACAGCAGAATATGAATATGAAAATATGAAAAGAGCAGTTGAGTCAGCGCGGGTCGTGATATTCATGAGGATTAGACATAATGTGTTTACTAGTTTGGTTGCCAACTGTACTGTATGTTACGTCAGCGGGCTGTACAGTACCTGTGGGCTGCCGACTGTTTAAATGCACCTGTCTGTCACTCATTCTGCATACAGCTCACATATTGTTCTCTCAGTTCAAATGACAACCTGTCACTAGATACCAAGATGGCTGTGAGATCTCTCTCTCCTGCCAACATTGGGAAAATAACTCACTCGGGCACATTTCGTGATTCTATGGGGTTTTCGTGTATGTACACACACAGGAGAGGGAGTAAACAGTGATGAGAGTCAGTGTTGAAGGTGTGCATCTGGGGGATAGCATGCATACGCAACCTAAGGCCCTTGAGGAATGCCACTCTCCATGAACCGTGGCACAACACTCTTGTCTGCATCCCTCATACATAAGCCACAGTGCATTCATTCAGAGAGAAAGGAGAGATACATAGGCTTTAAGAACTTCATCATTGTTACGTCTGAGTGTGTGTGTGTGTGTGTGTAAGACGGAGGCTGTCGAGACTGCTTGATGCTATGAAAATTTGATGCGGAAAATATCCTGTCGGCGCTGCATTTTTAATAGGGACCACGCAGATGCAGGAATTATCATCGGCTCGCTCCCTCCAGCCATCGGTGCCACGTCACGCACAGCCCTCAAATGACTTCGCACCCTCTAGGCCGAACTTGTCCGGATCTGCTTCAGGTGTTTCAATCATTGGCAGAAAAAGTTCTATTTGTCTCTTAGAACAGTGTCTCTGAGCACCAACAGCTAATAGGAAGCATCACAGACTACACAAACACTCTATCACGGGTCAGACTATTGGTGTCTGGTGTATATTTTTCTGTTCTCTATTCTCTTTTAGGAAAATGTGTCTGGCCTTTGGGGCTTTATTGCCCTAATCTGCAGTCCGGCCCGCGCTTCTCCCACTGGTGATTGATATTTGGAGACATCGGTGGGACGAAAACAGTTTGAGTTCTGACGCTCATGAAAGACCCATCAGCTCTGTCGTCGATCAATGTGAATAAATATTTCCCATAACCCAGAAGCATTAGAATCAAGGGCGGTGGTGGTGGGGGGGAAGGGGTAGACAGAGGAAAGAGGAAAAAATCAATTGGTCGAGAGCTTTGCTAAAAAGGAGGTAGGGGTAGAAGGGGTAGAAAGGGGGGGAAAAATAGGCCTGTCAAGCCGGGTGAATAATGAAGCGTGCTTTCGGTGCTTCAAAAGCCAAAAGAGAAAAAGGCATGTTACGCACTCGGTGTCATCTAATGTCATATTAATTTGAGTATCATATGAGAGATAAGGTGCAGAATGCTGAGGTGAACATGAGGCTGGCGGACTCCTCAAGTATTCATTTACCATCCTCAAGTGTCTCTTTAAGGTGCAATCAGTTATATTTTGCACAAAATATCAGTAGGGGTTTTTTTTTCTAAGTATTGCCGATCAATGTCAGATTAATGCTGTGTTAAACTTCTGGCTGCAGAGGAATTAAAGCGTCTGAAACAGCTAGGCGGGCTCAATCGGCTCTGTGTATGTGCTGGAACCTGCCCCTTCCAGCCGATGACCCAATGCCCATTGGACTAGCCTCTCAAAGGGGTGCCACAGTCTCTAGCATTTACCCCAGTCACTGACGACTTAATGTAATCCACAAAAACGATGCTAGCCACATAAGCTAACGGCTGATGTTTGCTGGCGATGCAACATAGCACTTATGTTTATCAAACAAGCGACGGTTCTCTCACTGCGATGAAACGGAGACATGCTTTAGCTTCAACTGCTAGCTTAACTGTTCAGATGTCAGTGTGTGCTTTGTGGGTACATGGGAGATGCAGGAGGCAGATACAAGATGTGAAGCTTCAGTCTTATCTTTAGAGTACTGTATCGGTTACTTCACACTTAAATTCTTTAAGAATTTGATCAAAAAAGAGAGATTTATTTTTGTAATGCTGTTGTAGTTTCATACAGTTTCCACTCGATGTTACTAAAGAGTCCTAATTTATTGAAATTCACCTTTAAGGTAAAAGTGAGTGAAGTCATGTCCAAAATGGACACAAAATAGTGGACATAGAAACAGCTTACTCACTTATTGGCCATCATAGAAATAAACGGGTGAGAAACAACACTGTCTCTGCCACACACTGGTGTTTTTACACACTTAGTCCGAGCGTCTAACTCCATTTAGCTGAAAAGTGACTTCAGCTCGACTACAGTGACGGCATTTCTGTCCTATATCCTACAATTTGCAGTCAACATAAGAGAGGATGAGTGCCCATATTCCCTAGTTACTGCCCACCTGTCCAAACTTCACCCACCCACGATATGAATCTCTTTCTCCCCGTCTATCTCGCTCACTCACTCTTGTTATTTTGATAGGGGATCCATTTGGTTTAAATTGACTCATTTTGTCAGTGGGAATCGGAGCAGGGAAACTGAAGAGGGAGAAACGGGCAAGGCTGCTGCTGCTTTGATCCCTCCGACAGGCAGCGTGAAAAGTGCATTTCATAAAGGATGTTCGCCTGTGATGAGCCCGCCAGAGTGACAAATTGGGCCCCCGGTGCTTTAAATAATACACTGTGTATGGCTCCAGCCATGGTGCTGTAGTTCTATATTGCTAAACTGGCCTGTTAAGAAGGGTGTGTGTTGTGGGTTGAAAGGGTTTGGGGGGGGTGGGGGGTGGGGGTGGGTGTTGGTTAGTGACTCGAATCCAGAGCCGATTTCACTTCCAATCATCTCCCTTTCTTGTTCATCCGTATGATACATGCGAATGTTAATGGGAAACTTGCTTTCAAGTGTCCACTTGCATTCAAATCTAGATTTGGTGCTTCAAGGATAGGAAGCGACTTTTGAGTGATGACTGAAAAGAGGCTTGTTGTCTCCCTGTGGCGTTTGTTGCTGGAAACAGAATCATGCACTGATGAATGTTTAAGATGTGGCATGCCACTGTCGCTGACACCCCCTTAGCTGGTGGAGCAAAGCAAGGAGGAGAGGATAGCGGGAATGTTCAGCCTGCATAATTTGACCCAACATGTAAAACCTCTTAGGGATGGGACGATGGGAGAGAGGACGTGGGTAGCGCTCTCACAGCTTGAACGGCCTTGTGTTGACACATACATGCATGCATACAAACACACACGGGCAACGCAGAAAAATAAAACTTGATTTAATGTGTGACACATTTCACATCAAAAGTGTGAATAAGGTGTCACTAGCTCACATTCATCAGAAATCCTCTTAGTAATCCTCCTCATTCTACAACTGTTCAGTTGCAGATGGTCCTTGCACCACGCAGCAGATCTCCCAACCAGACTCGTATATACACCTCCTCCTCTCCTCTTACGAATGCATCGCATTATGGGGGAATCATTGGGAAAAATCTGGAGGTGGCGTGACCCGCCGTTGAGTCTCAAGTCAAAAGATAGAGAGTGAATAAGGAAAGGCGACAGAACAGTGCCTCAACTGCAGCAGCAAATCCAATGTACTACTCCGGCAGGGAACAAACTGCGGCCTATCTGCGAGATAGTCTATAATCCAGGACACCTTGGTGTTATCAGGCTGTATCGCTCTGAGCTTCTGCCTGAGCAGGAGTGGCTGGATAGCGTTTAAGGCACTCGAGAAATCAAAGATCACGATTGTCACCTTGCTCCGGAGCCTCTCCTTGCGGAAACAAGCCGACATTTTGCAGTATATCTGGAACATGTTTTGTCCATACGAGCGGTCTGTAATTTGAACTGACCGAGACTCCTGGTGTAGGGTGAGGCCTTCATGCTGTCACCAATGCCTTTGCTTTCTGTTCTTAAACACTCCAACGCTGTGGGAGGTTTTACACAGCAGAGGCACCCTGGTTAGACTCAAGGATACATTAAAGAGGTGCCGGAGAACCTATTTGCTGACTGGCACATCCTTTTAGCACTTTCATCAGGGGCTGCACTGTGCAGAGCCATTTGATGCGGTTTGTTTTTAACCTTCCCAGTAGGTGTTCTATGTGTCCTGAAGGGAAAATTCTCTAAAACCCGTCTGATCGCTTGTTTGGTTTTCCCTTGTCGTTATACTGTAGAACAGCGTCTGAGAGTGTTGGCACATCCTGATATCCTAATTATTATGCCTGCGGGTTGAAAACCAACATAACAGAGAGGAAAAAAGGACCCAAAACTAAAAACAAAAGACTCAGTTAAAGGGTTTTTTAGTTTTTTGTAACGGATGCAAGGCAACTGCAACAGGTGCCTCATCTTGAATCCACAACGCAATCACTGTAGATTATTATGACATTTTTGTTCCTGTATTGTAAATGAGCTGGTCATTTTTTTTTTTTTTTTATTAATTTGAATTTGCCAAGTAAAAAGGAAACATTTCTTCACCCACATCAACAGAGATCACCTCAGTTCCCCTCAAAGTTTTGTGGTCGAACACAAAAGTCCATCAAGCTCTTTGAACCTGCTGAAACACAGAAAAAAAACAAAAACAATCCCCTCTGGAAAACATGGGCCCCGGATAATTTGCCTTTTTCTCTGCCCTGGAGTGGAGCTCCCTGTGCCTGTTTATGAGCCTACATGCTGTAAAAACTGAAAGCCTGTCCCTTGAGGTCAGCATAATTACCCTCCACCACATTTCCACCACCAGCTTTCCATTAAGGTCGTGACTCACCATGCCCAGCTCACGCCGGCCTAGGATGTGCTAGCAGCTGAGATCTAATTGCTACACTCAGGGTGACAAGCATGGTAGATAGTAGGTGTTATTTGGCTGACTCACAAGCTAACTAGCTAGCTTGCCACTGCTATCGACTTACGGCAAGTGGAAGCTTTGTTTTAGACATTAGGTGCTGAGAGAGGACAATTTAGCGCGGGTGGTGATTACTGGGTTTTCTTTTATTTTGAAGTAATAATTATGCATTGCATGAACACAATTTTCTGGTATGTAGGTCACAGTAAATCAGATCCGGTAAGCAGGACGCAATGAAATTCTGATGCAAATTTGCTACCAGTGTTATGTGAGTCCCTTTGCCAAGTAGTATAATAATACTTTTTTTTTTTTTTTTTGTCATAGCTTCATAGTTAATGCGCTGCAAGGCTGAACATGTGCTGAGCATGATGTATGTCCTGCGCAGTCACCATTCATTTTAACTATATCAGATTTAAAAAAGCCTCAGTTGCTATCATTTTGTTCCTTGACTGTACCCCTGTAACAATCCTTACTTCTTGCTCCATGTAGACCCTACAGTCCCCCCATACAAACCTATGATTTAGATGTTTTCTCTTATTAGTACGATCTGTAAAAAGCTCAAATCACAGATGTTTTTTTTCCCCCTCTCTTTTTTTTTTATTTTAGGGAGGATTTAATTGAAATTGTATTTTGACAAATAACCATTTAATGGTGTAAAACAGGCTATTGTGTGAGTGCGCCTGGGAGTGTGCGATAAGAGTAACAGTGGAGGAGAAGCAATGACACTTCTTTTTCTAAAGACTGGAGAGAGAGAGAGACAGAGGCTGAGAGATGGTGTGTATGTGTGTGAGGGAGAAAGAATTTAGAGGAGTAATAAACAATAAAAACACACACAGACACACACATCTCTTTTTTATAAAAACTTATTTAACCCCTCGCTCACATGCTCACAGTAGCTCAGTAAGCCCTACCATTTTCTACACACACACCGCTCCTTCATCTGTATTCTGTGTTTTGTCTTATCAAATAATGCTGTGTGCTTGTCTTCTTGTCCGTGGCTGGGAATGCGGAGTGTCGACACACACACACACACACACACACACACACACACACACGCACACACACACAGTCTGCACGGTTAATGTAAGGTTTTGCTACAGCGCAAAAGTGGCAGTGTCTGTGCGGAAACATGAAAATGAGCTGAAACTGCCATATTGTTTTATCGGTTGCTAGCAGTGTTGCATGTGTGCACCATAGCAGAGCAGCTAAAGCTAATCCTTACGGGGCTTCCAGAGTATTCTGTATAAGCTCAGACTGCCATGCGGAGGAAAGCACACATAAACGCGCGCATGTGTGTGTGTGTGTGTGTGTGTGAATGTGAAGGGGGGTGGGCACGAAGTACTTTATTTCATACTGTAATTGGGTATTTTTTCAAGCATAACTGAATTGCATATACAAAGATGTGAGTCGTAGCTTGTAAAGGTGATTAGAAAAGTTACGCCTGAAGGATAATATGAAAGCCTGATGAGAAAATCCCTTTGTTTTAAGATTCTGCAGATTTTTTTTTTTTTTTTTTTAGTTAGGCGTCGTGTCACTAGTCGTTGTGTGTGAGGCAGGAAGCCAGAGCCATCATTCTTATTAGCAGAGTGGATGAGTCACTCTGCTTCTCTCCTCTCCAGCTCACCCTGCTGTTGTTCCACTTATGGACGAGGTTAGGGGTCAGAGGCGCTGCGAGGACACGGCCCGTGGTGTCTGCATTTATGCACCTGAGAGAGAGAGAGAAAGAGAATCTGCTTCCTGTTAACACGACAACCACCTGCTGCGTGCGGTGCGAGCAGAGGAGCATCGCCTGCAACGCGTCTCTGCACATGCACGTCTGCGAACGTGCACATGCAAGATAAATGAGGGAGCACGGTGCGCGGGGGGGGGGGGGGGGGCACTTTATTTATTGGTGGGGCCTTTTGGCTTTTGAGTGCTGACTTGTTCAAATGGGCAGAGAGAGGCAGGGACCCAGAGAGAGAGAGAGAGAGAGTGAGGACGTGTGCACAGGGGAGGTAGAGTGCAAGCCGCATTTGATAATTGGCTGAGAGATCGTCACCAGAATGAAATTATGCTAGTTAATCTCTCTTCAATTAATTACCTCAGGAGCAGGCCGCAGTACATTCATTATTCCAGAAAGAGTATTGACCCCGCTGAAAGAGAAAAGCAGCCATATCATACCCATAATGCCTGCTTGCAGTGTGAGCAGAAGCACTGGGAAGAATGAAAAGGAAGTGATGTCATCTACCTATAAGTACTGGATGGGCCTCGTGTGTATTTTTTGATGCCGGGCCTTTGTTCCACGCAGAGGTTGGGCGTCTCGAAAAGCGAGGCAAAAGGAGGTGACAGCTCATTACAAAACTCCATCGAGGGCTCTGTATCTTTTCCCCTCACTCACTCTCGCCTCTCCTCTCTCTCCGGTTTTGCTCTGAGCCCGTCCTGCACCTCTCGAGGCATGGCGGGGGTGGTGGTGGTGGTGGTGGTGGTGGGGGGGGTACAGATTATTCCCTTAGTTGCCCTTGCCAAGGCAGTAAATACTTCAAGAAGCTCAGAGAGGCAAAGAATACATCACCTGCTGCCACTTTCAGCAGCATTCCTCCATTCCTCCTACTGCTGAAGCCAAAAAAAAAGGTTTACTGCTATGGGGAAATATGTTACTTATGAAAAAGGGCAAATGTGGGTCAAGCAGGCTCAGGAACGGAGTGCGATTTGCGTTAAAGCACTACTGATAAATAGTCATTTCTTATGTGTAGAAGAGTAATTAAGAGGGATGGAAAATTCCTTATTTTCTACTCCTTCGATTAAATTGGCCCCCCGCTTGGGAGATCTTAACTGGACTAATAGGGGTTACATGTTTTGAGGTTTGGATTTAACTGGCTGTGCCACTGAAGGAAAAAAAAATAAAAACTCCACTGCTGACGTTAATGCCATCAATTAATGCCGTTGCTAGCGGTGCGCGGCATGACTTGCACCGTTTTCGCGAAAAGGTCATCGCTCTCCAGGACCCCCCCCCCCCCCTTGTGTTCTATTTTCCCCCTGCACCACCGCGCGTCTCTCTCTCCTCCATCCCCTCCTTAATTGTCTGGCAAACATCTCAGCAAGAGAAAGACAAATATCGCTTTTTCCTGTGGATATTGTTCTGTCTGAACTCGCCGTCACGGCCTTAATAATTTAGCAACCCATTCCTTTTCTCGCTGCTCCTTTCTCTCAGGAACACTTCCTCCCTCACCTTATTTTCTTCTCTTAGGCCATTCTCCCTCTTTCTTCTTTTTCTTTTCCCTCTTTCTCTCCATTTTCACCCCCCCTCCCCGCCCCCCCCCTCCAGACAGCCACCTTTAGTTGTGTGTGTGTGTGTGTGTGTGTATTCAGTTGCATTGAGTGTCTGTCTGCTTGTCTGTCTTTGATGCGGAGGACCTCTCAGCTGCGAGGCAATGCCACAGGGGCCCTGAAAAAGCCAGACAGCCAAACACAGGGAGTCTCGCTCTTGCACCATCATTTGTCGGCAAGTTTCACCTAATTAAATGGGACCTTATTAGAGGCGAGAATGTGTAGAAAGGGAGAGACAAGAAAGACGACTGCAGAGCAACTACAGCGGGAAACGCAAGCTCTCTTTGGTGTTGTTCTTCGTTTGAGTTTCATCCCGATCTCTCTCTCCCTCTCTCTCTTTATTTTCATTTGCTCCTGTCTCCTTGTACCACTTTTCATTTGTCTCCTTTCTTTCCCCTCTCACTCTCCCATTTTCTCATGAAGGCCTGAGTATTTCCAACAGCTGTTTTATTTTATTTTTTATTTTTTTAAGGATAAATATTTCATTTTCTCTCCCTCAGCCGCACGGAATAATCTGTGTGACACCCAGCAGTGTACACTGTCATCTTCACGCTGATTGCTCCGCCGTGCGAAATAGATCTGTCTGTACAGGGAGGTCTTTGATGAGGGGTGCAAGGCAATCACAAGCCCATTTCAAAGCTAGGCTCGCTCGCTCGCTCTTCTCACACAGGCGCCCTCTCCTGCCTCTTTCTTTTTTTTTTTTTTTTTTTATTATTGCCCACGCTTTAAAAACTTTCTTTTCCCTTGTCTTGATCAAGAATAAGATGTTCTCCTCTGGCTTCAAATTGGAATCATGTGGATGGGTGTAAATGACATTTGGAGGTTAAAGTGTTGTTTTGAGCTTTCTTAATGTGGGGAATGTGATGGAAGTAAATTAGATTGAGTTAAAGGAGAGGTGAGTGGCGCCTGCCCTTTCCCTGGACACAGGACTTTATTGTTGGAGAGATAATTTGAAACCTTAAAAACAGGCTAAATCGAGGTTTTGGGTCTGATAGGTTAATGTGTGCCGGTGTGAGAGAACACCGACTGACCTGAGAAGCACATGCTACCAGGAGTTATTTACAGTACAGTACATGTGCTGTTATCAAGGTTCCTCATATCATCACTCTTTCTCCTCCTGTGCTCTTCCTCTGTCCTGTCTTCCTGTCCTCTCTCCTCTTCCTGTCTTTGTGAATGTCCTCGATTCTTTCTCCTCTCCTCCTGTCTTCCTTGCTCTCCTCTCCACTGCTCTCTTTGGCAGTGTGTTTGGCCTGTGACGGCCCAGAGGCAGCCATGCTGTCTTCTCCACTCAATCTGCTGTTTCCCTTCTCCCCGGCCCTGACCCTGCTATACTCAGCACACACACTCTCCCTCCTCTCACTCTCTTTCTCTCTCTCCTATATTTTCTACCCATCCCTCCCTCTCTGCTCCGACCCCTACCTGCCGTCCAGCCAACTGCAATGTCTGTCAAAGACAGTGTAGACACACACATAGAAATCCATGCAGGATTCACCTGTTTTGTTTCCTCTTCCCTCTCAGACTTTTTGTATTTTCCTCCATGTCTCTCTCTCTCTCTCTCTCCTGCCCCTCCCTCCGTCCCATCCCTCCCTCCCTCCTAACGCCTCAGCTGTTTGGATTGAATCTGCCGGCCGGAAAAGAGAGGGCAAAAGGTCACGGAGCTTCAGTCTGTGTAGCAGTGGTTCGTAGCGAAATATAGAGAGAGGAAGGAGAGGAGGCAGGGGAAGAGCGGTGGTGCAGGGGGGCGAGTGGTTGGTTGGGGGGGGGCTTGGAAGGGGGTACAGCTCAAAAGTGAAAGAGATGGTGACGTAGATGAATGCAGACTGGCAAGTGCACTTCCTGACATGCTGCAGTGAAAACACTGTGTACCACAACACAAACAAAACATATGAAACCATAATTGCCCAGAAATGCCCCCACAACAGACATTAGCGCGCATATGCCCGGAAGCTTTGACAGTCTAACCCTCCATTTCTTTCCTACCGCTGCAACATCTTAGCGAGGGCTAAAGACACCGCATCGAATTGCTACTGTACCCCGGCAGCGGAGGCTCTTTGAAATATCCCACAGTGTAAGCTAGTCAGCTGATAGGGTGGCTGACTAAAGCCAGCTAAGAAAAGCCACAGCTCAAGTAGCGCAACCACTGTCCCACTTTCAGCCTGCTTTCTTGCACAAATGAAGAAAGTCCTCACTATACAGACTCCTTAAAGTCAAATCAGCAAATGCACAAACATCTGGGAGCTCTGCCGCACAGTGGCATCTCGGTGGGTAATCACCACTGCAGCAAGTGCGTGACTTTCTGGTCCATATCTCAGCCAAAGCTGCCGCTCTACCGTTTCGCCTCAACTGCCAATCACTCTCTGATCCACCGTCACCCCACCCCCCCCACCCCCCCCCACCCTCGCTCTTCTTCCGGAAGCCTCTTTTGAGTAAATGTAAGAGAGAGCTAATGGCTATTATGAGCGGACTCAGCTGAAAGCTCTTCTCTTTCAATGCGAACCAGAGATCTGGGGTGGGGTGGGGGGTGGGGTGGGGGGTGGGGGGCACCTGCCCGTGGCACCCAGCCTGTGCCACTGTTTCCTGGCTCTGGATCTCCTACACAACAAAGCCAAAGCCGCCCCCACCCCCCGGGAGGGGGGCATAACCTGGGATGGGATGGAGAGGCCTCCTTGTTGGGCTCTCAGTGTTGCAGGGAGGCTTTTCAACACAGCAGAGTGACCCACTTGTATTGTGTTGTGTTGTGGTTGGTAGTGAGGGCTCGCGGGATGTTTGTGAATATATATAACAAAAGCCTGCTGCTGTGCTGCGTGTGCTCTGAGGGCTTGAAGATATTTTCTACGTCCTGATTCCTGAACTGGGTCTTTAAAGGGCCTATGGATATGTATGGAGCAGCGGTGCATGTCTCCTCCATAGAGATCCTTGAAAGTTTTTCCCTTTTTTTTTTTTGTAATGTTTCACCTTTAATTCTGCTGAGTAACATTCTTTTAAATTAAGTAAAGTTTGAATTAAATAAGGCAGTTAATAAAGCACTAAAATAATTTGTTGATGTTGAGTGGACATTAAAATTAATTTACCAGGACCCACAGATACTCCTGAGCCTGTAGGTTAAAATACTAGTCCAGGCTGAAGCGTGGACAGATGGATTTAAGTGGTTTTAAAGTACTCATATTGATGGCCCAACCTCAGGGGGAGGTGACACTTTTGAAGAGAGGAAGAGGGGGGGAAAAAAAAAAAACAGAGCATTTTTTGCTTTGGTTTTGCAACCCAATTTATTAGCTCAGTGGGAAACGTCTTCATTTTGAGCAAGCCTGCAGAGTCAGTGGACCATGGCTTGGAAATAATCAGCCTCCTTCCAGCGCGCACAACACACAGAGCGCCGGCTAACTACCTCAGCACCTCGCCGCGCAGGGCAGCCGAGATGTGATGCTGAAGGCTGGCTGCTTCCCCCGTGAGAGCTGGAAGAATCAAGAGGTCCTCCCTGCTGATTTTTTTCTTTTCTTTTCTTTTCTTTTTTTTTTTTTTACTAGTTTGTGTGAATGTGACTGGGAGGGAGGGAGTGAGGGAGGGATGGGTGAAGAGGCAATTGGATGAGCATTCAGGAGCAGGGCGCCGAGGCCTCGAGAGACAAGAGCGAGAGCCGCTGTGCATTGTGGGTAGCCTGATGGCTCAATCGTAGGTGTAAATGAGCAAGGCAATCAGTACCTGATATCCGGCTTTTGTCTCTTTGATGTCTGTGTTTGCGGAGCTGCGACAGAGGAAAGAAGGAGGGAAAGGGAGACAAAGACGTTTCTTTTACTCGCCATGCCCGTGATCCATCAGCATTTTCATCACATCAGCTGGCATGTTAACTGTTTGTGATTGCCATTTCATCTCTCAATTCCCCTTTATTTTCTAGCCTTTCTCCTCATTTATTTAGCTATTTACAATTCATTAAACAGAACTATTCAGTTGTTTGGGCTCACTAATGACAAAAAGTTATTTGATTGTTCTGTCGAGTGGCAGCTACTCCCCGAGGCGTTGGCTATACATTGAATGGCAATCATTAGTTGATGCTTTACAAAGGTAATTTGTGACACAAAAATGGATTCTACGAGGTATTTAGCAGAAATAAGGTGTCTAGCAGCACAGGAATGGCACTCTCGAAGTAATACCGAATGCTTTGCTCAGAGGCAAAATTGTAGTGAAACAAGTGATTCGTTTGCTGATCTGATTAAAAAACATAATCAGTAGGACTTTAGAGGACTCTCATTTTGTTTTCCCTGTCTCCTCTTCCTTTGCTGTCCTTGTCTCCGCTGCATTGTCTCCTCAGTCATGTGTCTGCTCTGCATAACACTTTTTTGGTGCTGTTGTCAACGTGACTTTTAGTTACATCCTCGATGCTCCTCAAGGTCTCTCATACAGTATATCTATATACATATATTTTATTGCATAAGTGCAAAAATAAAAAGAGTGATTTCTGTTCTATTTTTTTCTTTTACAGGAGAAAAAGAGCATTAAAAGTAAGCCATGGTCCAAACTCTTTGTTTTTCTTTTTTTACTATGGGCAAAGGCATGCTTGGCTTGGTTTGCACTCACCCTCGCTTCTGCTTGATTTTGGTTTTCCATACTTCGCATCAGGTCATGAATAAATTACATCTAACATAGCATCTATATAACACTGGCACTCTTATTAACTTTGGCACGGTGTAATGTCTAAGCATTCGGTCAAGGCTGTGGAGTAGACTCCTCTTCTCCCTCCTCACTGTTTTTTTTTTTTTGTATTTATCCGGAGCCAATTCCTCAGCTTTGGTTTTTGCTGTATTTGGGATAATTATCTTTCACATATTGCACTGTCTTGACAGTAGTCACTGGCAGTGGGGGTATCTGTCAAACCTGTTGTCCTGGCGTAGCATTGTAAGCACATAATTTGCTTTCCACAATAATACAGTAGACGTAGTTAATCTAAGGCCAGCGCCCAGCGAGGTAATTGGTTAAGACCCCTATTAGTGGATTTAAGAGGATATCAGGGCGCTAGAGCCACGCAAAGCTATTAAGCTACTTAGATTAGAACGTGATTGCCGTCTGTCAATCACCAGATAAGAAAAATAGGGTGTTGTTGGCGCTCCCATCTCACAAACATACTCGCCCACACACATTACAGACACACACGGACACAACAGAGCAATGCCCTAAAGGTGCAACTCAAATTTTAGATCAAAGAGGCTGACCTTGTCCCGACTCTCTCCATCGCTGCCCCCCCCCCCCACCCCTCTCAGCACAAACACGTTTTTTGAAGCATGACATTATTTCAACTCTGATTCACGCCACTGTTTTTTGAGTTTGGAGGCTGTTGTCGTAGCCAGTGGAGTCTTCTTTTCATCGTTGTTTTTCTGTTCCAGTTGCTGTCATGTGGTATTGGTTCTGCATGAAAAAAAACAAACAAATTTTATCCGTAGAACGCTTAATTAACTATTCGCTGGTGATAAAATTCTGACTCTTACATTAGCTGTGACAATAGGTGCCTGGTAACCATTGTGACCAGTTTTTATTGTTTTGTTGTTTTTTTTTTTGTTGTTTTTTTATCTCTTCCATTAACATTCAGATGCGGTGATGACCCCATTAGGGAGAAAACTCAGACTCACGCATCTAATGAAGGAATTCATAACAGTCAAATCATGTAACACATACCACAACAAACACTTTTAGCGTTAGGAGTTTTTTAGTCAAAAATGTTAGTTTATCATTAAATATCCCATTTTAGTGATACAAACAGTATCACTTATTTTTTTTCTCTTCTCTGCCTCCTCTAGACTCCCGGCCCTTGCCTGACGTAGCCATGACTGGCAAGTGCACTCGGGAATGCGACGAGTACGGCCACTCGGACTCCTGCTGGATGCCTGTGCGCACGTCGCCCGAGCGACGGCCATCCAAGTCAACCACCAACCCCCAACAACCAAAGCTTTCCACTTTCATGAGCGGCAGCGGCAGCGGCAGCAGCAGCGCCGAGCAGCCCGGCAGCCAAGAGACCCTCGCCATGGCCGCCATGGCCAACGGAGACCCCACCGCCGCTCACATGATGGGCGACCGCAATCGCAACCTGCTCAACAAGAAGATGGCCTCCTCCTCCTCCTCCTATGAGGCCTTTGGCTCGCCTTCCTACGGCTCACCAGGAGGCGGGGAGGAGGCGCTGGGCCACCCCACCGAGGAGATCCCTCTGGCACCTACTGGGGAGTACAAGCCCACATCCTGTGGCACTCTGACGCGACGGGAGGTTTACCTGTGAGCTGGGAGGGTTAGACACACCTGCTGTGCCACAACACATGGCATTAAAATACAACACTAAGCGTAGCTGCTTACCCACCACTCTTACAGCTCTAGAAGCTTTTAGCCACTCTTGTTCTGCACAAGGTAGGACTAAACTTTCTCCAAAGACTTTTACGACAGCTCCTTAATGAAAACTCCAAGTGGATAGATAAACATAATTCCATTTTTAAAGTGCTAATTCCGGCCATGACCTGGCAGAAAGGAGGAGGAGGAGGAGGAGGAGGAGGAGGAGGAACTGTTGTGGGCACTGATTGAACTCGGGATGAGGCTGTTTTACTGGCGAGTCGGGCTCTTGGGACACAATCTGCTGCCTGACAGTCAATCTGTACAATAATCAACTCATTTTACATATACCGTACATGCATGCATTACCCCCTGTCCCCCATGAAGGCCTCGTTCCCTGAAGATGACTATACAAAAAAGACAATTTCTTTTTTCTGTTTATGTTTTTTCTAGAAACAAAGCTGTACATGTGGACTATTTTGACTGGTTTTGCCTTTCTCTCTTTTTTTTTCTTTTTTTTTTTTTTAAATTTCAGACCAGGGCAACACTCTGGCCGTGACATTCTGTGGCTGCAACAATATACGGGGCGTAATGGTCTCTTATCGTGCTGAGCTGTCAACGGACTCTGCCATCTTGTTTGTGATCAAAGTTGCTCAATAGCAGAACAAAACTTGACCGTATTCAATTCCTATAAGGACGGAAAAGACTAAGCTTTAAATACTCAGCCCGGAAAACGACATTTATTTCTCTTGAAAACGGATTGGAAAATGGGAGCCAATGGAATTTGCTGCAACAAAAACCCATGGTTCGGACTACATCCGGCTGGTAACACTATGATGAACAAATGATGACTGATTCTAACTTACCAGTGTGTAACGCTCTTCACAGGTTGACAAAAGTTCACTCATTGTACATAAACATTGGACCACGGCAAACGACACTAACCGCTCTCATTCCCTTTTTGTCTCGCTACCTTTCCTCAGTCTCTCGTTCTCTGTCTTTGATTGGCGACATTGAGACCAAAACCCTCTTTAAAGGGATGCAAGCTCTTAAGAGCCATGACCTATCACCGCAATGGCTGGGAAAGCATGTGTGTACATTGGTCTTTGCGTATTTTGGATCAACCTCAGTGGGATGCTACTGTTTCTATCAACACTTGCCCTGTTTTGTCCTCAAACACACACATAGACAGCTGCAGAAAAGCAGATTCATTTAACTGAGGCCAGTGGCACTGCTGTACTGACTGAAAATCTTGGTTAAGCACAGTGTATGGCATGCCGAGATAAAAATTATGGAGGTGCAATTGAAATTGTATGTGTGTATGGGCCAGATATGCAGTATATAGTATGTGTGTATAGGCCATATTTAGTGTATACTGTAGATGTACACCAATAATAGGCTTAGGAGGGTGTAAACATGGCCAAGCTGGTCCGAAAACAGCTGCAAGGACAGCTTTTTACTGTTATTCCTTTACTTTTTGTGTGTGTGTGTGTGTGTGTGTGTGTGTGATAGACTGAGCAATAAATATCATAATGTACATGTGACCAACCAGCATCAACTTCTTTTTCACTTCTTCTCAAGGCCTTCAAGGTGACATTAACCCACACACGGCTGTCCTAGAGTCCTCTTAGCACTAGTAGATGTTGCTTTTTCCATAGTACATGGTGATGGCATCTTTGAGCACGAATGTAAGAATCAGCTCAATGGAGAACAATCAAAAAAAAAAAAGGCAACGTCGGAACGAGCAGATACCAGGAAGTTTTTTTTTTTTTTTTTTTTTTTTGTGGGATTTACAGGCTGAGAAAAAATATGGTGTCAAAGTGAAACCAAAGCTTCGCAAGCAGGATGAAGCATTCCCCCTTATTTACACACAAAAATAGCTTTCTGGGAGAACTTTGCTTTAAGTACACATCACACGGAGAATTTTTATTTTTAATTTTTTTGTAAATGAAGGATTGAGCTTGAACGATAAGAATGTGATGTCTCAACACAACATCCATTACATCCTCAGAGCTGGCGCTTAATGACCACTTACACACGTACATAACTATGTTGAGATGTTGTGCCTCCTTGTCTACAGTGATTTTCTTTTTCCATTTTCTTTTTTTTTTCTGTTTCGCAGCTACTGAGGCGTAAAATCTCATGACTGTAATAAAGCAAAAGAATATCAGATGCAATGGAACTTTTTTGTATGTTAGCAAAACCCCTTTGGTTTAACCGGAGCTGCTTTTTCAGTAATCCGGCAATCTATAGTCTGTAAGTACTACTCGTTGTTCGAAAGAAAGTGCTCCTATACTTATCAACTGTATACATAAATATTTACTTTTTACTGCACGTTTAATGGGAACTTACTTCACTTACTGAGAAGGAAGAAGAAAAAAAAACTGTAAAACAAAATGTACAAAAAAAATGTTATCCCTGTAAACATGGAAATCCACCTTGTTGCTTGCTTTCGTTATACCTAAAGAAACATTAGCCATGTATTAGCCAACTTAGTACATCAGTTAAGACTCTGCATACCATTGCTTTTTTTATTTTTTATACTTGATTTCATCGTCGTCTTTCATATCACCACACAGACCCAAATCTTTCATACGTTTCATTTATATCAACTTTATACCATGACATTTTTGCTAATTTTTTATCTTCATTCTGTATTTTTTTTTTCTCTTTTTAATCCCATACATTGATTTGTTACACAATAACAGTCAAAACCGTGGAAATGATCATGACAATGTACTACGTGTTTTACTTTTTTCCTTTATCTGGTGCCACTTTGTATATTTAGAGTGCTTCTGAAAAAAGAAAAAAAAAAAACTTAAAAAAAAAAATACTAGAGTGAATGCAAATATGCAATTGTGCCTTTTTATACCAATTGGTATGGTTTAATGTTGGTTTGGAATGGTGCATAAACAATGACATGCTTACAAAAGTAGATGGGGTGGCATTTAAGAACGGACTGAAATACATTTGCATATCTTAGATGAAATCCCATGATGTCAAAAGCTTCTCGGAGGACGACCAGTCAAATGTCAGTGAGCCTATAGGTCTAATATTCAAATGGCTGTTGTTCACTGGGTTCAAATATCTTGTTGAAATATCCATTCCTAGCATAGTGCATTACCGAATGAGTACAGGTACATTCAAAAGTTGCTTGTTGGTAGTAATAATAATGATATAATGGATTTTTTTGTCGTGTTCCACTCATGTACATGTATGACATCAGAGGTCAAGTAACCTTTGTGCATGAAACAAGCTCTAGGACTGAATATAGAAGCATAGAAAGAAAGAAAGAAAGAAAGGGGGAGAAAAAAGTTGAAAAAAAAATGCTTGGAGACATTTGACTGCTCAGAGTTGAGGGAGCCTAGAGATAAAAATGCTAATGTGACGGTTTACTAGGAGTGGAAATGGGGGGGTGGGGTGGGGTGGGGGGAGAAAAAAAGCTGCAAGGGAGAGTTGCTGACAGAACACACACCTCAGGAGGTGCCAAGCAACACAACAACAACAACAACAACAACACTCACACATGCATTTTTTTTTTTTTTTTTTTTTTTACAGTATATGCATATCAGTGGATGATGAAACTCTGTCCTACAAATAAGCGGGGTACGATGTTTGCTGTGATTCTGCGAGGTGATGCTTTTGAATTTCGAGATCAGTCGAAGCGAAAACAAAGACTCTGTAGCGTGAACCTCAGACAAAAAGAGGTAATGAAAGAAAATATGCCACATATTGGCCCTTACACGGAATACAGCGCACACTAGTTCATTTCTGAGCACTGATAGGCTCTGTACTTTTTTTTTTTTCTTTCTGATATTCACTGAGATAAATGCTACAGAAATCTGGACGATTGCAGATGGTATTATGTCTTCTTTTTTTTTTTTCTTAGCATTTGACACAATATGAAGTACACAACACCTGCCATCAAAATGTCTGTACCTTGTTGCTGCCCGAGGTGTGTGTTCAGTCTGTGCTCACCTCTATTCGTATAGCATTCACAGTGTGTAATGAGATTTGTAATATTAACCATTACTATTTGTCCTGCGACTTGGATGTTGATATAGAAATTGAGGAACCAATTTATCATCGTTTAATATGAGTCACTATGCACGCAGCTTAGCTGAACATGGCAAAGTGTATTGAACGCAAGTCCACTTCTATTTATGAGATATTTTACATAATTTAATTTGCTTTTGTACAGGTTTGTGTAAATAAATTGCTTGTCATTTTTGTCTCTGCAGAAATTAAAATATAACATGTTAAAACAAATTCTGTCCTTCAAGTGTATTTGGTTTAATTGATGTGTATGATTTAAAAAAAAAAAAAAAAAACTAATTTAAGAACATATAACTGTTAAAAGAGCAACACCATAATACAGTAATGCTCGTATTAAAACAGTTATGTAAACAAATCTAATTATTTGTTTTAAGGTCACTGCGGGTAATTTCCACTCATCGCTCTGAACTCCAAAATTAACTAGGCGGTCCCAGTAATCTAAATAAGGGTGCATATTAAATTCTTGTAAATATGTAAACACTGCATTTCAGCCAACTTACAGGCAGCATTTATCTGAGTGTATA
Organism: Seriola dumerili; assembly: GCF_002260705.1. Lineage (NCBI taxonomy): Eukaryota > Metazoa > Chordata > Actinopteri > Carangiformes > Carangidae > Seriola > Seriola dumerili. The sequence continues at coordinate 1,596,184 of NW_019174617.1, read as the reverse complement.
CAGTATAATTGTAATAATAAATTTTTATTTCAAAATGAAAAATCCAACATTAAGTAAACTATTTGCTAAGTTATTCATCTATATTATCCATATAAGTGTTATAAAAGCTGCATTGTTGATTTTTTCCCCCCACTTTTCCAAACAAAATCAGACAAATGACTGTCTCCTGAGGGAGTTACAGCTAACATGTTAGCAAACAGTTGCCAAGTCCAAAATTCACTCAGTTTTTAGTTCTGTTTTGGTCTCCACCACCTCTTGTGAAAAAATATTTCACCTTTTAGCTTCTAGGTGTTTCACTCTGCTCACAACCTGGTTGCTAACTTTTCTGCTGTTTTTCGCTAATGGGCCGGGTACGGTGGGTTTCACCAGAGCTTTTTTTTGCTAACTGCACGTTGTAGCAAAATCAAATGGGCTGAAAGAAACTTTAACGGCTCTATAAAACAGAATTTGGTGATAGCTTTCAATGGGTTTGTCACTATGAGCAAATTGCACATAGTCATTTGAGCAATGAAAATGTAAAAAAAAAAAGTTAATTAGCGCAACTTTAAGAGACAAGCCAATGTAATAGGATTATAAAATGTATATTATAATAGAATACAGATTTTCAGTGGTGCAGAATGGGGATCATACTCTCAAAGGATAATAATATAAACTCAGTTGGTTTGCTGTTACACATCATTTATTGTGTGAAGCCAGTAAGTGACCCTGATGTGGAGCAATCAGAACTCATTCAAAAAGGAACAATCTGCCTTCTAATAACCATGTCAGCTGTACATGCATGTACACACATGTGTGCATACATTCATATGTATTTGAGTGTGCGTCTCTGTCTTGGCTGTACATCTGAGTTGATGTATGAGGCGATTACAGTCGAGGTGATTAGAGATCCATTCTACTCCATTCCCTATGCTCTGATTAACAGCACGCCGCAGCCTCTCCCACACCCTCAAACCACTAATGGCGTCTTAATAGAAAACTACAAATTACATCTCCAAAGTTCAATAATTTGGAGAAAGTTTTCCTCTGAACTGTCACTGGAATATTAGAGGGCTGTACGGTGAGAGCACATCACACGGGCTGAAAGAGACTATGAGCGATACTTTCAAATTACACATGGTCATTTGAGCATTGATAATGTAAAGAAATATTAATTAGTGCCGCTTAAAGTGACAAGCCAATGTAGTAGGATCATAAAATGCATTTCAGGAGAGTATAAAGATTTTCACTGGTGCAAAATAGGGATCCCATTCTTGTTGTATCATATCATTCCCCAAATTCTGAACTGAAAAACGTAGTTTTTCCACAAGGCTTGGAAGTTTTGTTTGTGTACAATTTCAATTGGAAATTCAAAAGTAATACAATTATGTTTTGTTTTTTTCTCCCTCCCCCCTGCATGTTTGTCTTCAAAAGATGCCACTTCTAAGAAATACTAGGTTTGAATCATGTTGATATGCAAATAGTCTCGCTCATTTTCTTGTCCTCTCTGAAGCATTTTGAATTGCCTGGCATGGAATAATCAGCGGGTAGTATTAATTTTTCTGTTGAGAGAGGGGGAAATTAAGACAAATTAGAATGAATTTGAATGTAATTAATGTTTAGGCAATGCATACCAATGAATTGTTGTGAGGGTTTTTTTTTTGTTGTTGTAATGAATAAAACAGTGGCTGAATACTTTGAATTCCATAAATAAGAATAAGTTGTGCAAAATTACAAGCTGCTTTGATACCACTGGATAGCAAGAGTTATCAACAACAGGCAAAAATACCGTTTTGCATAAATGATTAATTCTTAAATTGTACGTATAATCTTTTTTTATTTCTTTTCCTGCAAATATTCATCTCTTAGCACCGATCGTGACACAGGTCTCTTCAGGTGGGGTTACTATCATGGTTGGAATATTGTGGGCGTGAGTGTTTTTTGACTGTATTTCAACAACAGGTTCACAAACACCTGATTTTTTCTTTCTCTCACCCCCTCCCCCACTGGCAGCAACAAACATGTTCTGGCAGCCATCCCCAGCAATCATATCTGACACCGCCCCGCTATCATCGATCTCCATGCAAAGTTGCAAACAGGCTCAGAGGTCCATGCCTCGCACTGACCTCCCACACAGGCTTCTCCGTCAGAGCAGGAGCCCAAAACGGAGGCGTGGGTGAAGCCTCGATAATAATCGGGCATTCGCCTGAATCAAAGGTCCGCTCGCTCTGCAGCGGTGTCGTGCTCAACCAGCCTATGAGGGAAGATAGTGTGGGACAGATGGGCAGATAGCGCCGCAGGTATGGCAGGAGAAGGAGAGGAAGAGCCTTAGCAAGGGAGAGGGAGGGAGAAAATCAAAGGTACTATTCCTTAAAGCTCAAATATGTGAAGCTAATTAATGAAATCATTGATCACTTCTCCAACATCAAACATGAAATATACCATTTTAATATAAATTCCATTCCCGTTTATGCTCACTGGTGCGAAATAACGACTCAAAATCACATCAGCAAAGGGAATTCGACCATAAACCTTCGAGGAAGCTATTTGATATCCACAATTTATGACTTTTTTATTGTCTTTAAATTTTATTTTTCTAGCGCAACCACAGGAAATGGCATCTGAGGAATAGCAGTTAGGGCTTTGTTAAATTGATTTCTCTTTCATATTTATTTTACGAATGCGCTGAGGGATTGAGGGCTAACTTTTTTATGTGTTGTGGATGGAACAAATAAACAAGTTCATAAGGAAACTCCTGCAATAACTTTGATTTAATTGTGATCACATAAATTCTATCAGCGTTTATATTTTTGCCAGGCGATCACACACACACACCCCCAAGGATGATGTCATTACAGTTAATTTTATTGCTCTCAAAGCAGAGATGGACACACACATAGAAAATGCAGTCACTGCCTCACCCTGCGATGACATTTAAACTGCTTAAGTCAATGTTTTCTGATGGAAATCCATTCATTTGAGTGACTTTGCTGCAGTCGCTGTACTTTCTTGCTATGCAGTTGTTTTAACGCGTTTAAACTAATAAATTCTTCTTTCAACGTTTGGGCCACAGGACGCTCGCATGCAACATAAATGCACTGCGGAACCGCACGGTGAGCACATCACAGCAGTTTTTAAGCTTCCATCATGCATTGTTTTTGAGCTCATCCCCCCAGTTTTGCACATGATGAACTGTCTTCACCTGCAAGCTATAGGACACAGAGGAGGCAGGAGCTGGACTGGCAGAGAGGGTGGTATGAGTGATATCTCTCCAGTGTGTACAGGTCACTCGTTATTACCCACAAGTCTCACCGTGACCCCCAGCTCTCACATGATAGATTCCCCACAATGACCCGCGGCCACGACAGAGCCGCTCACGTGATCTCCCACCAAAGACGAGGTGTGAGGTGAATGCTACTTATCATGAAGCCCCAAAACAAACAAACAAAAACTGCAGTGGAACAGGCAAATGTACTCACACCCATTAATCACACATCAGTTGTGAGTTGAATGCACACAAATTTATATGTGCTAGATTTATGTGGCAGAAGCAATTTGACAAAAATCCATACAAGTCTTAGTAGTCGGGGCCGGGGCGGTGATTAATGAGAACTACTTACATAAGAGAAAGTGAGCGGGTGAGAAGAAAAGGGAGGAGACAGAGCTGGAGGAGGCAGAGAAATGACAAATAGATGGCAGTAGACTGTGTGTGTGTGTGTGTGTGTGTGTGTGTGTGGGGGGGGGGGGGGGGGGTCGAGAAAAAGGTGACTGCATGATTGACTGTCCGACACCCGACACTCCCTCGACGCTTTCCATCCAGACTTCATGTTCTAAAACATAAGCCTTTGACAAATACATTTATTTATGGCAGAAAAAAAAGTCCCCACTTAAAAATTAGCTCACTTCTGGAAGTCGTGGAAAAGAGAACTCAAATTGAAATACCCTGAATTTTACACCCAAAGACAAACAACTTGTGAAAAAACACCAAATTTGCACAAGCAGAGACTCAAAGGTGCTCAAAGGTGCAAAAAACAAAAAAAAAACTTCACCTTTGACATAAAACAACATTATAAGCTTGAGGCCCCTCAAATACACTCAAAGTGACTGCCAGGTATGCTAAAATAGGGAAAATAACAGCAGAAAGTGCTACGTGACAAAAACCTTTTCAGACTGCTAGTGCTCCTGAAAAGTTTTTTTTTTTTTTTTTCTAATTCAAGGTAACTGAATTAAGTAGAGCATCCGATCTCAAGGGTCAGACCTAAACAGCGTAATGGCGAAGAGTACTTCAGTCCTGACGGTCGTATTGAAATGATTGATAGCAGAAAATTAATAAATAATCCTACAGGTGCCAACACGCTCTAAGTGCTTTTCTCTTTTGCAGACTGGACCCTCTCTTTGCAAAGGGCATCCTGAGATCTTTATTTTGTTTATTTCATCCTTTCAGGTCTCGGAATGAAACACTTCAACCGAGAGTTCTTTGAATTGGCATCTGGAGTGTAATTACACTAGGTTGTTGTACAGAGGCAAACCATTTCTTGATTGAGCCAATCACAGGGTTTGCTGGCTTTTTTTTTTTTTTTTTTTTTTTTTTAATGTGTGCAGTGTAAATGCAATGAAGTTCAGCGTAATTTGTACCCTGACTAATGTTGAACATATTAAATGCCACTGTAAGAATAAAACATTTAAAGGACCCCTGTGGAGTTCTCTTGTAAACAAAGGCTTTCTCAATGACATATGATATCATGCTGAATGCATTTCCTTCCTCACAAAATCTGCAAGCCTTTATTAGCCTTCTGTCTTCTTCGTCCTTGACTTTTTTTTTGGCACATTGCTATTATGATAAAATTTCAGTGGGTACCTTTAACTTTTTTACTTTTGACAGGCCTGTTTTGTTCCCCTTCTGTATTGAACACGTATGAATGATTTATTAATGCTGTAATGTTCAGGTTTTTGATTTAATACTCCAATATTCAATATATTGACCATATGATACTATTAAGTGTTTTGAATTAACCTAATAACAGAAAATCTTCACTGTTTCTCTATTGATTGAAGCACTGTTGTATTAGACCGGATTACTTTTAGCTGGGTGTACTAACGAACTGGCTGCTGAGCATACACACAAACAAGAAACAGCTGCACCTGGTCAGTTATATACATTAGAATGCGCGCCATCGGTACAGTCATAAAGCTGATAGACGATGCACACTGCTGAGACACAATCCCACTGGGCTTGGAAATTTTCAAGCAGAATATGGGCCAGGAAGTCTGTTTCTTTTAAAGCCAGAAATCGTATTATTGATTTGCACCTCTGCAACCCACTTTATAGGAAGCAGCAGTGGAGCTGGAGTTTGTTAAAGCGCACATAATGAATCCACTAATGCATGTTTGGAATGAGTCTGAATATTTACATGGAAATGATGACTTTGAGACTCTTAATCATGTTTGCAAATGCAACAGATGGATTTTTCTTTTCTTTTTTCTTTTGTTACAGTGTGTCGCTTTTTCCTACAGCATCATGTCAAGAAACAAACTTTGTCTCCATTTCTTCATCACAACATGAAAAAAGACTTTCAGTCAGAGAGCATTAGTTATAACACTCATACATTCATACTGATCGAAAACTGGTGCTGCTTATTTTGAGGGGGGAAAAAGCCACCGCATAGAAATTCTCACTTACGGCAGACGTTGTGAGGAGGATCATGTCTGACATATGAATCATAGGGTGATATCATGCAAAACTTGTCTGGGAGGTAATGTTTTGCTGCTTACACTTTGGCAGAAAGGAGTCATGTCTCATCTTCGCCCTTTTCCACGTCCGCAGCTCTGCATTTATGTTTCGGATTCACACATTTACAACCGCGTACGGCAGCTCCTAGCGGGAGTGCTGCACGGCCGAATCCGACCACATTTAGCCTCTCCTAAGGTCTGACAATGATGCAAGTGCCCCAGACAACATGACTGAACGCTGACCCCGCTGTCAAGCTGGTGAGACGATATCCACATCTGGTCTTTTTCTTTTTTTTCCTTTGTCTTTAACCCTTCGTTACTTTGTCTTCCCTTCCCCTCTATTCCCGTAGTGCATGTCTTCGGGGTTCACATACATTTTCTACACATCCTCTAATTTTTGCATTGTGCAAAGCCAGAGGAAAATAGGGAGCAGGAGAGATGAAAAACAGAGAGCGAGAGAGAGACAGAGAGCGTGTGTGGAGGGAGAGTTGGTTTTGCACCTCGCCTCATGCTGTTAACATGCACGGGGCACCAGCCATGACAATGCAACAGATTTTTTTTTTTTTTTTTTTTGCTAGGAGAATGATCTTAGCGATCTCATTATTTCCCACGTGGACAAATGTATAATGTACAGAGCAGCTGTGTGTAAGGGCCAGAACACACACACGTGAGTGCCCTCTCCTTCCTCTAGCTCAAGAATTAACCCCTTCTCAAGTGGTTTCTGTTGTAATTTCTGTCGGGTTTCTGCCTCACGAATACAGGAGGGGTTGGGGGGTTGGGGGGTGGGGGGTGGTTGACTCAGCAGCGATTGTGTTGACCTTACAGGGTGGGTGTGTGTCAGTGTGTGTGCTGAATCTCTGACTCACCCCGTGGCTCGAGGCCAAGAGTGCAGCACAGCTATATTCCATTTTGACACTTTGATAGACACCTAGCCATTTCCATCCCACTGTGCCCGGCTACCTCTGTCACTCTGCTGCACTTCTCATTACTGTTAGACCAAAGGAAATCACCAAGTAGTACGGATTGTGAAAATGAGAAGCATAAAGAGTGCTGTACAGTATGTGGCCTTTATTAGTTAGCTGGACGTCACACGCCAAGGTATCTTTCATTAACATATATACCCTATTTTCACTATCTCTCCTCTGGAAGGTATTTTACAGCAGCGCCGACAACGGGCCGGACATGTGCCGACCAAGGGGCTCCCTTCTCTCATTTCCTGTAAACTCTCTGCTGTCATGTGATCTAAAGGCATGGTTACATGCCCCACACATATTTGCTCCATTTCTCATTCACTTCTATCGAAGCCCGAATGACGGACAAATTCAAGTATGCGTTTCCTGCTTCGGTGCGATGTCACGCCAGCTCCGGCAGATGCACTCGTCAGAGTTCAGCTTTGACTAAGATGATATATTGATGTCTTTAGTACATTATCACACTACCAGACCACTAATTGTGGCGTACTCTTATTTACAGCCTGTGATCAATGTTCATTTCGTATTTGCATCACATCCTTTTCCGAGGCCGAGGATTTTATGGCCCTGTACATCAACACAGGAATTTCCAGTTTCTCTGACTGAATTAGATCTCTAGTCATCAGTCCAACAATGGTCGGAGTCAGTGAGATGTCAATCAAATCCAGTTTGTACACACCCACATTGTCCTGAGAAGAGGTCTGATTAGTATAAGTGAAATCACCTTGTTAGGGGTTTTTAACTGTGAAAAGCCAAAGTCAAAACATTAAAAAAAAGGAACATTAAAAAAATTAACAGTTGATTGTTAATCCAATTATCCTTCATAACGCATTTGGTCAGAACATCATTTTTATTGTGTCTGTGTGCATTTCCATCAGCAATGCTGACTTTGTTTTATCCCACCGAATTCATGCTCACGTGTATAGTATCTGACATGAACATGTGTACATGCATAAACAAATACATTCACTCCAAACCGTTCAACTATTGATCCCTCACTGATCTCTTAAACCAACCCGCTGGTCCAACACGCTGCCGTCTATTTACATGTCTCATTTGCATACCAAAGTGACACTGCCCAAGACACTTGCTCATGAATAATTCATCAGAGGTATATTTACATAAGGTACAGGGAGCCAAGGCTTCACCTGAAGTCTCCACAGGCATGGGGAGGCGACTTCAGGATGGGATTTTTGGTTTGTGGACTACTTTTGCATCAAGCTTTCTGTCGTCTGCCCCCCCCCCACAGTAATTAATTAGCTAATTTCAGCCTCTGCCGAGATCAATGGATTCAGCTATCCTCGCGGGCTAATACAATTCATCGAACGAGGGTCGGGAGGAGAAACTGAGATCTGTAGGCCAATTCTCCGAGGAGGGTGGCCTCTTGCTTGCAGCTTATTTTGCTCAGTGCATCTCCACTATATAGTCACCAGCAGACAAAATAGTCCTGTGATGTATATAAAATATCTGTTTACGCATGCATTATTCTGACAAGGACGGCACTTTGTCTTTGATGTTTTATGGTAGATACACTTCCTTGTGTATGCACATTTTGCATGCATGTTTTTGCATAATTATCTTACATATCTGATTGTGGTAAGACATTGCAAACTTGTGGAGGAAAAAAAAGAAAGAAAGGGAGACATAATCAGTCAAGCATGTATGCATGCATGTTTTATTTACTCATTTGCATAAATATGATGGCTCTATGAAAAGAGTGGCTTGTTTTGTTGAAGTATTTAGGTTAGGAGCTCCGTATGAGAAGAAAAGCGCATCGGTATTTGCATGTGCTACATCAAAGGATGCTAGCATGTGGCAATCGCGGCTCAGCTGGTTGTTTTTGATTGATGCTTTGGGGTTGCAGGACTTCCTTGCATTAGAAATATGATGCTGTACATGCAAATTTTCCCGTGTGTGAACTCACTCTTACGGCAGGATGGGTGAATAAGTGGCAGGGTGTAGGAGGTCGGATTTCAAACAAAAAGGCATTTTATTCCCATCAGATCTGACTGTGCATCCTTCCTTTTTCTTCCTCTCTTTGTCTCTCTCTCTCTCTCCCTCTCTCTGTCTCCCACACACACTCACGCAGTCCAAGTATGAACCATGTGGTCCCTATGGCCAACCTTGTTTACTTCCTGCCTCTCCCTCTCTCCCTCTCGCTGCACCCAGTGAGAGGAGACTGAGAGAGTGCGAGGGGGGAGAGGGGTGGGGGCTGGGGTGGTGTGGGGAGCTACAGTGCATATCCCATGAGAGGCTGTGTGTCTGGACCCTTCGCTAAAACCTCTGCTGGCTGCCTTCTCCCCTCAAGGTGAAATTGTGTGTGTGTGTGTGTGTGTGTGTGTGTGCGTTGTGCAGGGGCTGCAGTTAATTACCCCATTGCACATGAGCACAAGTGCGCACGCCATGCATGCAGAATCATTCTTGCATGTATGGTAATGCAACATACGCAGACACACACACACACACACACACACACACGCACAAAATAAATCCACATGGATTTGATGATGCTAAGCAGCGGGAAACCCCAGGGAGCGGCACTGTCTTGACAAAACAAAACAGATGTTTATGTGCGCAATGTCACCCTAATGTCAGCAGCCACGCTCCTATCCTCTTTATTAATCACGCGCCTCGACTCGGCGGTCCTCAGCCCCCCCGTTTTGATTTAACGTTTCTATCTCTCTCTCTGCCATTGGGGGCATGTGTGATAAAATGTGCGATAAAACCACCTGTGTCACCGCTGGAATCTTCAGGATTTACACTGTCAGGTTTAATCATCTGTTTCACATGCCTGTTCATAAAGCAGGAGGGATCTACTACTCCACTGACAACCGCTGCCAGTGTGCCCTTGAGCAAGACCTTTAACCTCCTCCGCCGCATGATTACCAAGAGTATAAGACTGTGTTTGAGTTTGAGTGACTGCGTGGCACTGACACTGACACTAGCGCTGAATTTGAGGCATAGCGGTGCTAAAAAAAAAAAGAAGAAGAAGAAAAAAAAGAAGACTATATATCTCAGTGAAGCTTTCCTGTATGAATAACAAGTGTCTTATAGAGCTTTCTAAATGACTCGTAGGGGGGATGGGGTGAGGGTGGTGTGCATGATTGGGGTGAGCGAGACTGCATTGACTTTAAAAACTGTGCCTGTTATATACCAAAGTGCTCTGGTGGCACTGGAAATATCTGAGGAAAAAAAATATTTAATTCATGTGTCAATTTTGCAACTCAGAAAATCACCAGGCTCCTTCTAGTATGTGAAGTGTGACCACCATATAACCAGGCCATACAAGAGCACACAGTGTTTCGCCTCATGCAGGGGTAAAAAAAAAAAAAAACAAAAAAAAACCAATGGCAGCAGTGTGTGGCTTCGACCCAATTGCCAGACTGAGCGGTGATAGTTTCAGTGGGATTTTTGAAGGTTTAAAGCCGTGTTTTGTTTTTAATTATTTAGTTCTTCTGTATTGACACATGGCAGCTAAAGCACGGTTAAATGTAGGTTGAGAAAATGTGGTGTACGCGAGACATTTGGGCCCAAAAAGATCATTATTACAGAAGTCATGGCCCTACAGATATATTTCGTCTGTGCATCACAAACACTCCAGGATTGCTGTCACGCATAATCACAAATTTGTGTCATTAGCGCCAATAAAAACATGTCTTTAAGCGGTGCATTAATATATATGTTACCTTTGTGCTATTAATATGTTCTGGGAGCCAGGTGGCTGAGTCAGAGATGAACACGAACAGCAACTCTGAGATTCTATTTATTACTAATTTGCAACAGCAAACACAAGGAAATGTAATGGATTATATTAGCTATGCCGCTTATCCTTATAGGATCGGGGGGGGGGGGGGGGGGGGGTATCTGCAAGGTACAAAGGTACAAAATGTTAAAACTGAACGTATCTATAAAAAGCAGCATATTTAATTTGTTTTCTCTACAATATCCAAAACATCACGACAACATGGTCTTATGTTTAACGATTGATGCTTTCGGCCACCACTGGCACTGGAAACAACTTGTCAGGGGGGGGGGGGGGGGGGGGGGGGGGGGGGGGGTATCTGCAAGGTACAAAGGTACAAAATGTTAAAACTGAACGTATCTATAAAAAGCAGCATATTTAATTTGTTTTCTCTACAATATCCAAAACATCACGACAACATGGTCTTATGTTTAACGATTGATGCTTTCGGCCACCACTGGCACTGGAAACAACTTGTCAACACAACATTGGCATATCATCACCTTTTGAGACAACATGGTGAGTTTCTTGGCAGTTGCTTACATGCACATCGGGCAGGTATGGAGCAACAAAATCGTTGCTTTGGAGTAGCGTTTCAGGCCACCAGCTAAACGCGAGTCCTTCTTTTAGCTCCATTTTTGGTCTCCACCACTTCTAGAGTGAAATATCTGGCTCCTTAGCTGCTAAATGCTTCACTATATGATAACCAGCTAGCAGCTGACTTTGTCCGGTAGCTACGGCTGAAAACAACGCTACGAGAGCAGTTAGAGTCAAACCAAAACGATCACCAAAAACAATCAGCAGTAACTCGCTATAAAGCTGAGAGGAGCTGCTGATCCAGGTGATAATCCTCTGTATGCTCCTCCACTACCCTTTCCCCCACATATTGGGATACAGATAAAAATATTCCCTTCAACTCATGACCCTCTGGCCTACGTCAGACCGCTGCCTCCTCGGTGTCAGGCCTCTGTATGAAACTGGCAGTCCCTCAGCATCTGTGTCACTTATTGGGTTTACTGACTTACTGCAGCGGCATTACTTCTGTGCTGGCGATAGCAGCCCGTGCGATGTCTCCAACCTGGCACATGAGATTAGTGTCTGCTCTCACTGCTGCCATGCCAATCAGTGCAGCAGAGACGGAGGGAATGGCAGCCCACCCACAAACACACATGCAAACACCATGCGGGCAGACACACACACACACACACACACACACACAGAGCCACCACTCCCCCCTCTGAGGAGCCAGATGATGGCACAGGACTGGAGCGCTGGTGACAGTTTTTCTTTCGAGTCAACATGAGGAATACAATGGAGCGTGTTTAGCCCGAGGGTTGAGGGGACAGACGCGAGGGGAAAGGGGGGAGTCAGAGGGAGAAAGTTAGAGATGTATTGTACACACACTGCAGATGTCTCCTCCACCCATCTGCTGTGGTGTAAGAGAGGCAGAACTTAGATTCCCTCTTTTACACACCGTCAGTCAGGTTGTGTGCAGGGAAGCATTTAGATGAGTGACTCAGAGCACTAGTGTATAAGCCATTAGGATATAAGAGCAGTTTACACATGGTGAGTGTGCTGCAGTAGATGCATACATCATTCATATTTCATAACCATCCGATGTAAACAGTGAGTCTTTATGCAAGGTGTAGTAAATCACTGTCAGCAGTGCTTTTATTTTTATGGAGGGGAAATTAACTTTTAACTCTCGAAGATTAATTTTTTTCAAGATAAGGCCATTTACTGATATAATACCCCATGAAGGAAAACTTGGCTATATTTCAATGTAGTGTTTTTTTCATATATGTGGGCACTATGACTGTATGCATTTAGCCATGTCCGTATGACATATGACCGTTTACGTCAGATGATGATAAATAGTGAGAAAAAGTTCTACTCCTTCACCAAATGTGGTCACAATCTCCCCTTCCTGAGTTCCAGCACTGAATAATGTGTTTTTACAGAACATTATGATGTCACGGTGAAGTTGACCTTTGACCTTTTGTGATATAAAACATCATCACTTCATCGTTTTTAATCCTATTAAGACATTTGTGTTAAATTGTATCATAAAAGGTGTATGAATTCGTGGGTTATGGGCCAGGTATGTGTTTTGTGAAGTCAGGGTGACCTTGACCTTTGACCTTTTGACCACCAAATTCTTATCAGTTCATCCTCGAGTCCACCTGAATATTTGTACTGAATCTGATGAAATTCCCTCAAGGTGTTGCTGAGGTATTGTGTTTGCGGGAAAAATGGAACGGACTGACGAACAACCTGAAAACACAGTATGCAGAAAGCATAAAAATGAACGGCATTCACCTATGAATGCATTCATGTCTTCCATCCTCCAGCCATGATTTTAACTGCAATAAGGTCCTGGTGATGAGAAACAATGTATATATAAGCTATAGATTTCCCGTGTTTATTTGCCGTCCTGAGGTGAAGACCTGTTGGTCGGCCAACTCTCGCACATTCTTTTTGCTTAAAGAAACAGATTAATAGAGTTTGGTAAGATCAATACATCATTTTTAAATTTAGTTTTTGGGAAAAATTTATGACGCACTCAGTCACAGACAAAGTGTATTTTTTGTTGGACCTGGCTGCTTTCACCTCCACTCTCCGTTGGTCCATGTGTAGCCATGTATGGAAGTAAAGTAATGTGTTTGGACTGAACTTCTAGTTTAAGAGCGATTGAGGCAAGAGTGGAAAGTCCGGGCCATCCTTATTGCTCGCCGTCAGCATCCTGGCCTGACTTAACAGATTATTTGTCATCCCATTGACACTTCTGATCACAGAAAAAGGTCAGCAGTCTATCATATTATCTTATATCTCTCCCCTCCCCTGTATTGACACAAGTGGTTTGGGGGGATGGGGGTGGGGGGTGGGTTGCAGTGTGTCTCATAATGGAGTGCAGTTGAAATATTTGCATTTTTCACTCAGCGCTGGCCGGGGCTGACAGCTAGTCACTAGGGGTGAGGACTAATGATAAAACAACACAGTGAGATGTGACGACGTGCAAAAACAATGGAGAGGGGAGCGTGGAGAAGCGCGTGAGTGTGTTCTGTTTGTCTCGCTGGCTTCCAATGCATTTTTGGCCAAAGTCTTCCAGAGCACATTAATGGACGGAGGGAGGACTTTTATGGAAAACACACCACAACCATTTTGTGCAAATATCTGTCTCTACATGTCCCTGAGCGCCCACCTGTCAACTGCCTATTGCCCCCCCCCCCCCCCCCCCCCCCACCACCACCACACACACACACACACAAACACACACACACACACTCCGGATTTACAATATTTTCATTCCCATCAGTCACTTCCCTCCACATCCCCCCTTTTCTGCATGTCAACTTTCTCCTTCCTCTCGCTTCCTTGTCTCCTTTCTCTTATCTCTCCTTCCTCCCTCATCTGCTTCCCCATAGGGCCCCCCCCCCCCCCCCCCCCCCCCTCCCCCCCCATAGGCCCCCCCCCCCCCCGCCTCCTTCGCACCCGGCCCAACACAGTGAAACACAGTGATGATAATGAGCGCTCGTTGGTATTCCCTGGGTGCCTGCTCCTCTACCATGCTACCGCGCTCTGCCTCGCTTCCTCTCTGACATTTATGTTTTCAATTAGGAACTCCTCTGACGAGCCTTGTGGCCCTCCACCTTAACCTCTACATCCCAAAAAAAAAGAAAAAGAAGTAAAAAAAAAAAAAAAAAAAAAAAAAAAGAAAAAGAAAAAAGAAATGCACAAACAGGAAAACCCCCTGGGAATTTTTCCAAAAATGTTGTGAGAAACAGCCAAGGTGATGTTGGCAGCGGATCCTGTACATTTTAAGCAGAGTGGATCTCTCCTGCTGAAACACATTTTAAATGGCACATCTTGTACAAAATGACTCTGACATTCGCACCAGTCGGGGTAAACACAGACCGCAAGCTCCCTGTCGATTTTCCATTTGGCAAAATGCATTTTTTTTTTCTTTTGCTGTTCAGGTTTGATCTGCTCTGCATTTCCATCTCTTTACATAATGTTGTCTATTGTAGGAGAAGTGTAAATGTTTATTTTGGAGCTTGGCAGTGGTCAATCCTCTTCCACTGTCAGTTTGAGGGTGAAGAAATATTTCCTCAGGAGTTCTGTAATCTACTCCGAGTCCTGCCATACATGTGTGTGTGTGTTTGTGTGTGTGTGTGTGTGATGCCCCCCCCCCACCCCCCACCCCCACTCACTTATCCAGCAGGACTTATCCACTTTTGTGTGCGTGCACGTGTGATTTTCTCACTGTTACGCATGTATTTCTCCGCCTCTCCCCCGCGTTGCCCGCTGTGCAGAAGTGATGACGACTGATGGGGGAGATGGAGGAGAGAAGGTTGGCTGACTGTTTGGCTTTCCCATCTTGTCCCCCTGTCTTCAGGCATGGGATGGGGGGTGGGGGGTTGTAAGGTTAAGCCTTCAATAAAGATTCTGCTCAGCCAGCCTACTCCAATGGCTCAATGGGGCGAGAATAAGCGAGCTCACCGGTGATAAATGGCCCACATTGCTGTCCATGTCCTTCCAATATAACCTGGGCATTAATTACACCAATTGGTATTGCACTGTCATCAATATCCACCTGTGCTGTAGCCNCCCATCTTGTCCCCCTGTCTTCAGGCATGGGATGGGGGGGTGGGGGGTTGTAAGGTTGAGCCTTCAATTAAGATTCTGCTCAGCCAGCCTACTCCAATGGCTCAATGGGGCGAGAATAAGCGAGCTCACCGGTGATAAATGGCCCACATTGCTGTCCATGTCCTTCCAATATAACCTGGGCATTAATTACACCAATTGGTATTGCACTGTCATCAATATCCACCTGTGCTGTAGCCTATATGCATGAGAGTGTTTATGTGTGTGTATGTGTGTGTGTGTGTGTGTGTGTGTGTGTGTGTGTGTGTGTGTGTGTGTGTCTGACCCCGCAGAGATAGTGGAGTGCTTGCAGCGTGCAGAAACACAGTGGGATGATTTCATCTTCAAAGCAAACTTGGCCAATAAAATGCACTTAGCTTGTTTGAAAGGGTGAGAGTGTTCAACACTGATATGCACAGTGAGTTTTCACTGTGACCGTTCGCTTTAAAGACACTGCCCTCCCCATTTACGGCGTCTTTAAGCACCTTGCCAACATGATTATGGTTTTTTTTTTTGCACCTTCTCCAGAGCTGTCCTCGTCTGCGTTATCACTTATGGGTGTGTGTGTGCGTGTGTGTGTGTGTGTGTGTATTTTCCCTGCAGCCGGACAACTCTGTCTCAGCATTAAGAACAACACACTGTAAAAAACAAAAAAAACAAAAAAAAAACACGATACTTCCAGAAAAACTTTAAGGTTTAGTTCTGGTAATTCATCACAGTAAGCGCAAGCATATGATTTTTTTTTTCTCTTATAAAAGCATCCTCAGCCGTCAATCACAAAACACCTCAGCAGAGAGAGTAACAACACTAATGAATCTGCAAGGAAATATCCCCGGAAGACAGGACAGTGATGCTGGAAGCAATCATGATTCATAATCAGTGGCTTCACTGCTGGCTAAACCTGCAGGGGGTTTCGGCTTTGGTTATTAACTTAATGTTTGTGTCTTAAACTGGGAAAATCGAATAAATGTTAACAAATTGAACAGACATGCTTTAAAATAGCTTACAATCATGTAAAACTGGAATATTGTGCAAACACTCATTTACAGTGTTGTCATATGAGACTGTGCAATAATGAGGCAGCTATTCTTAATATGAAAAGGAACGGTGCAGAGGGAAGTACTGCATGTGTTACTCCACTACATTTATCTGACAGACACAGTGACAATTTGTTGTTCTGTTACAACTAGGATTTGACGTAACAAAGATGCACTGGCTAGTTGGGACCGCTTGTTTTAGTACATCTCAGTCGGGGGTTCCACCAAGAGGAGATTGAGGCCCAAAGGGCAAAACAAATCGTCCAGCGAAGATTAGAGAGCAGTAAAAGTTTACGTAACTTTCTTTTGCCTTCTTTCCCACCCCATCAATCATCTCATGACCCCTCAGATTTCTCTGGTGACCCTCCGGAGTCAGCTTGACCTCTAGTTTGGGAACTACTGAACTAAACTTCCAAATATAAAGTAGTAAGAACTACTACAGCTTGATCAGCAGAAATACAGCTTGCACATTGATGCAAGCAATATCAAATAATGTATCAGTCACAGGTGCCATTTTTTCTGTAGAAAAAGTACTTTTACTTTGATACTTTAAGTAGATTTTGCTGATAATACCAGTGTTGGATTTGAAATGAAGGACTCTTAGTTGTACTGGTACTTTTACTCAAGTCAAGAATCTGTGTTCCACCACTGCACATGACCTCACCCTAATAAAGACACAGTGCTCTGATCCTCATGTTAAATCTGGCGTTATTCCCAGTTCCAACAATATCATTTTCCAACCAAAAATGACTCTAAAACATGTACAATGGATTTGCCCATTCAGCAACCGCAGTACAGTAGAGCCGGAGGAAGGTGAAATGAGTGCAACCATGTAAAGTGACTTTGGTTCGAAACTCAGACCATCTGGCCTGTCACTTAACCTGCACCTTTATGTTTGCTCCTTGTCCCTCGTAACTTTACTGTACCGGCTCCGTCGTCCTTTCCTTTAATTAGCTGAAGTTGATTTCGAGATGGAGTTGAGGTTGGCGTGGAAGTTGTCGAGCTGGCCTACGACTGGCTGGAAACTTTTGAGAAGCATATGGTGAGCAAGGCCGATGCCATTCTAAAGTCTCTGGGTTGTTGACTTATAGAGGGCAAGCTGAGCTGACGCCTTCTGCATCCTGATTTAGACTCAAATAGATAATTTATGACATTAATAAAGACATCAAAAGATGTGTTATTTTATGCCTTGCATTAAACCTATATTGATTTATATGCTCTGTTAAATGCCTTGTTTCTAGTAAATCTTATTTTAATTTCAAAACCTGTCTGCAAAACAAATTTCCCCATTTGGAAACTTTAGTAGTGGGGTGAAATTAAACTGAAAATGTCAGCTGCATGCCTTGACTTTTGCACTGTTTGCTGTCGTGATGTTCTGGGAGTGGGGATTGCGAGGTATTTATAACCAATTGTTATAAATTTATGGGATTGGATTCTCCAAACACGGAGGCAGATTGGTGTATATGATTATGTGCAGATTTTGCCAGACAGCTGGTGGAAGTAATGCCATTTTCCACTTACTTTTAATAACTAATGAGCAGTTGCCACGGCACCTTTTTTCTTCTTTTCATTGACTTGTATATTCACTTTTCTACTGTTTTTTTGTCAGTCAACAGTCAAGTTTACCAAAGTCAGACACAGCAAGCTAATCAGCCAGCTCTGTGGCCACAAAGCTGTGAAATGTGTGTGTGTGTGTGTACTACATCATGCATATTGCGGTGAGCCAAGAGGCCATTTGTCAAGATTTATGCGTGACAGAAATGCACACAAAAGCACGAGCTCGACAAACCGCTAATCAACCTTAATAAGGTTTCGCAGCTATGAGTCGTCAAGATCAGGGAAAATACAATCCACTGACATCATCAAATTTCATTGGCTGGGCTGGTTTAGAGAAACTTTGGGAACAGTCATTAAACACGGAAAGTCATTAAGAAGGGCAGATGTTTGTTACATGGCAACAAAAAGTGCCAATAAATTACTTAATGTGACTCCTTGAGATAGGGTGAAGAAAAAATGACAAGCTCTGTTATTTAGAGACTCAGCTTCACCCAAATTGCCATCACAAAATTAACAGCTAATTTGATTATATTTTATGAAGGAGTCTACACGTTTTCCTGGAGTATCTGAACATACAACACAAAGACTAAAATAAAATATGCCAAAAGTTGGGTGAAGTTTTCTTGTCCAATGGTGTTTTGGCCAAACATTAGGCCCCGTGATGGGGATCAGGCTGTGCTGTCATTAATCTACTGGACCTTGAAACACGTGACACCAAAAAGTATCATACACTGTAGATACAAACTAGTTGGAGGGAAGTGTTAATCTGTCAATCACTTGGTTCACCAGTTTTAATCCAGATGAAAGAATATCACACCAACTGGATTTCCATTAGATTTTATAGACATCCACGGTCCCCAGAGGATGAAGTCTATTGACTTTGGTGATATCCTGCCCCCCCCCCAAAAAAAAAACAGGTGATTCCCTGACATCTCCTCCATGAGGTTGACATTTGTGGTTTTAAGTTAGATGTGTCCTTTTGATAGATTTCCATGGAATTTGGAACACGCATTCATGCTCTCCTCAGGATGAACTGTAATAATCGCGGGGATCCCCTCAATTTTCATCTAGGTCATCATTTTTTATTTATTCTGTAATTTGTACTAAGCTCTAATTAACAAACGTTACGACGCTAAACTGAGATGGCAAACAGGGTTGACATTATCCCTGAAATTTTTTTTTTTTTTTACCAATGTCAGTTAGAGCATTGCTGCAAGTATGGCTGTAGAATGCTACATTGGAGGTTCAGAAAGGATGGGTGGTGGTGATGGTTCCGAAGATGTTCAAATGAGCAACAAGCAGTTCTGACAGAGTACACTGGCGCCATTAGCCTTGTTTTTCTGCTCAGTCCGATGTTGTAGATGGTCCCTCATTAAAAAAAAACAAAAAAAACCCAAAAAAACACAAGACTGTGAGCTCATCTCATCTTTTCAGTGAATCCTCCTATTTGGAGCTTTTGAAAGCCACAGCTTGAGATGGATGCTACCACGTCATTCTGCCCCTCAACATGACCAACTTCACGGACATAAGCAAGAAAGCAGACACACATTTTTTCCCCTCATACTCAGATGCACAGATCCTTTCGCCCCTCTTTCCCTAACTACCCCTGCACCTCAGAGGTCACTGAAATTAGGCCTGCGGACAGAAATATCTGCTTTTGTCTGAGCAGCGGCGGACAGTTTGTCTTCCAAACTATATTTATAAGATCTCATTATTTTCATTTCCTATCCTGTCACTTAGTATTAGGTTTCTTCCGTTCAGTGCACACAGGAATAGCTCCAGTCTTGATACAAAGCCAGGGTTCTCTGAAAGAGATGCATTTCAATAACAAAGGGATATATCACTAAGGATTGGCGGTTTAGTACCGTAAAATATCATTGATTTTGCTCAAATGCTTCAATCTTTTTTACTGTGCTGGGATGTACTCAGCTGAACTGGAATGGAAATCAACATAAAATGGGCCACTTATTACAAGCGGGATGGGTCTCTTTTTTAGGCCCTCCCTCATAATATTGCAAATGAAATTACAAACCGTTGTGTTCCCCAGCACCATGTAAAAATGGAAATGCAGAGCGTTAATTCATGCATGAAAGCATTGTTGGTGCTGTTGAAAAATTCCACTGATTCCAGACGCTGGAATCCACCATGGTATTATTCATTAAGACAAGTGAAACGTTGGGAGTCTGCAAGTGTATCTCAAAACAGGGCCGACCATATGTTTAGTGTCAATATGACTTCACGGTTGCCCATGTGGAAAATAGCTCCGGGCCACAGAATGCACACACGCACAGTGCTGTGTTTAGATAAATAATCTTGAACTGTGAAATGCGAAATAGGAAACGAGTGCCATGTCTAAAAATAATTTGTATCTGGCGCGTTTTAATTGCGGCAGAGAAGAAAGTAAATGGTTGATTATGAAGAACTCAGGTCTGTTTTGGGGAGAGGGAAGAGTCGTCTGATTGTTTCCAATGCCCTTGGTGATTCTCCAAGGACTGGCCTGGCATGAAATTGGCAGAAGCAGGGACCGGAGCGAGGAGAGAAGAAGAAAGCAAGAAAATAATGTGCAAGCGAGAACAGATATAACTGTGGGTAAAATGTCCAAGAGTAAAGGAATGGTGTGCAAGAGAGCTGAAATGATGAAAAGACCCTGAAAAAGGAGGAGGATAATTTGAGGTCTGCTGGGTTTCCTCCCAGCCATATACACTCCAGAAACTTTATGGTGAAAAAAAAAAAACTCAAAGTTCAACATGAATGACCAGGAGCCTTTAGTCGGACATGGTAAAGCTTCTCATTAGCGGGAGGGTTGGCACCAAACCACATACAATTTTTGTCAGATTAAAAATGTTTTACATTTGAACACCCCACATCTTCAATTGTGCTCCCATTAATCAAAAAATAATGGTGGTTTATTACAGTTTTGGACGTCAATATATAATTAAGCAAGTTAAAAGGGCCACTCCACCGAATTATACACATAAAGGTCACTTTACTCGTCATGAGATGTACTTTGTCAAGTCTGAAAAAGTAACCCTGATGATGTCACAGCGATGTTATTAGGGATATCTCGGCCTTGACTAAACATTTTCAACAAGGTTGCATTCTGGGCAATGTAGGATCCAGTGTTCCAGGATTACATAATTACATAATACATAATTAATAGAGTACCCCTTTAATTGCTGACATTTTGGATCATGGTGAGATCAAGGTTTGTTTATAACCTATCAAACAGGTTTTAAACAAACCCCCAGGTTAGCCAAACTTATCCGAAAGAGAAAACTTATAAAGTTAAAACCCAAACTGTCCATTATGATCACCACCCTGAAATTTAAAATGAAATGTAAAGGTTTTCTTTTTTTCCTGTTAATAAGAAGGGTTTGTTCATTTGGGGATTTCTCCAGTTCAGTACCAATCATGAGGGTAATTATCAACAATCAATACTGTGGGACCTTTGAAGCACCACCTCTTCCCACTAACAAGGATCATCCTTTCTTTCATTTCTACCTCCCAGGGGACCCCACGCCACCGTCTGCTTGTGTTCCACATGGCCTTCCTCAAGGCTCCCTGCTGTTTTTATGGACCCGTTTCATTAGCCACCTAGCTCGAATAGTCCCAGAGGAAAGCCCGAGGGCCGCACTGTTTACTAAATGTGCCTTTTACTGCACATCATCCTTGTAAAAGATGCAAACGCCTCCATTGAGGAAGAGGGAGCTAAACGAGAATGAGCTAATTGGATTGGCATTTCACAAAAGGCAGATTTGACTTCATGCTAATGTGATTGTGCTTTTTCTCTCTCGTCACTCGGAGACCAGAATGAGGTGGGTGAGGATTGAGGGGGAAAGCGAGCGTGCGGTTCATGCTGAGAAGAGTTTAAGGACAGATGTGCTCGACTGACTTTTCAAAGCACTGGCCAGTCCTTCGTGTGACTCTTTTTCATAACGTCTTTTAAAACCTTTTTAAAAAAAAGCTCAGCAACCATCTCCTGAGTTAAAAATAAACTGTTGCATAATATACTGTACTACTGACCAACTTTCCTAAGATGCTGTCGTTCAAATAATAACAACCCTATTTTATGTGTTGTTACCAAACCCACTCTTCCAGTCTGAATTAATTTGATTACTTTTCTGTCCTTGCTTGACTGATTCGAAGTGACAACTTTGCCAACATTCATAGTCATAACACTGATACTGACTTAGTCAATGCCATGACCTGATCAACTTTGGATCCCCTAGTGGAGCTCATCTCATCTCTGCCTGATTCTGGCGAAGCCCTCCACTGCCCTCCATTGCTATTGGACTAATCAACCTTATCAGTTGTTTGAGTCTTGAGCACTACCCAATTACAACCTCAGTGGATCTCAAGATGCTGACGACTGTGAGGGTATTACTGTCCAATCACATATCCGCCACTGACACTCTGCATCGAACTCATCGACCCGCGGCCTCCTAATCCTGCTCCCAAGAATCAGTCTGAGATGCAGATGGAGTTGATTCCAAGTGTCTCCATTTGTTTTTCTGCAGTGGCTGATGTATAGACCCAGGCTCTCTCCTCCCTTTCTCTCCCTCTGTTGATTATGAGTGATCCTCCGGCAGGCCACACCAAAGCTAAATTAATCATCCCAGAAATGGGTTACATGTCAATTTTGTGGTGATAAGTGTTGAGCTGGATAATGGTTGTCACGCTATGTTGGATGAGGGGAAAACAGAGAAGGTTAGGGATGATTTTTCTGCTGATGCAACCAATGTGGATTTCAATAGTATGGATTGTGCAGTTATTTATCTAAGAGAATATGGCAAGCGATTTTAAATGTTTTAGACTAAAAAAGAGCACTTTATTTAGATAGGTCTTTCAATGAACTGCATAACAAGCTAGTAATATACAAAATAAAATGTCTATTTCAAGTGGTTTTTGGCATCTGAAACTCAACCAGAGCAGGAGGGGAAATGTGGTTTTGCACATAAACAACCCCAAAAGGAAAGTGAGGGCAAGAGAGTTGTTTTCATCTTGTAGTAAACAAAACATTCCCCTGCGGGGTGAAATCTCCTCGAACATCTGGCTCCATTATAGGCCCCTGTCCAGTCTGCACTTGCTGTAGAAGCTAATTAGAAAGAGAGAGCAGATGAGGGGAAAGAGCGAGGGCAGAGAGAGGAAGACCTAAGATGGAGCTCCAGATATTTTTTTTTTTTTTTTTGGCCAGTAATACACGACCCACATTTTTCTTTAAATCTACTCAAATATATCTCTGAGGCTTCATATAAGCTTCAAGGCAACAGATAAGAAAAAAGTGAGTAAAGAGTACAGGTCCTCTCGTGTCATGAGCTTTCATGTTTTTGATATTTAGTAAGTGGTTCAGTCTTTGACTATCAGAAATAATTTCAACAAGTTTTGCTATTTTTGACGTTGTCTTACCAAAGCTGCTGGATGCCCTGAATGCTAACCTGCCCATGACCCCGAATCAAAAGAAATACTTTTTATGTATATATATATATATATGTGCACCTTAATTTTTAGCCATAATAGTTGTACTGCTCTATGGATAGCAGCCTTCTTCAAACTGACTACTACTGCTGAAAAGATCTAGCAAGGGTGTTATATACTGTGCAGATTGTGATGTCCTTTAAACAATGTTTTTATTTGTATTTTTGGTCTATATAAATAAAATTGACTCGACTTGACTAATAAATGGGTTGGATGAGAAATTTTGTCCATTCATGTTACCCAGACCATGTATCTTATTGACTTTGTGATCCCTCACTTCCTCGAGCACCACCATGAGGTCGCTGTTTCTGGTTTTGAGTGAAATGTCTCGACAACTATTGGGTGGATTGCGACGAAATGTGGCAAAAACATTCATGTCTCCATCGCAATTCATTGGAATCACTTCGGTGATCTTGTGACGTTTCTTTTGCTGGCATAATCAGGTCAAAACTTGTCCAAAACTATATGGTTTAGAATTACAACACCAGTCTCAAATGCACTTTGTATTTAGTGCTAATTTGCAAATATTAGCATGCTAACACACTAAAAGTAAGATGCTGAACATGGTAAACACTACATCTGTGAATAATAAGCATGGTAGCACTGGCATTGGAAGAATTTTGCATTATGCTGACATTAGTATTTAGCTCAAAGCCCCACAGAGTTGCTAGCATGGCTGTAAAACCTTGTTACATAATGTACCTTAGCTTAGCTCATCAGAGTAAACTCCTGCAACTCATACACCAAGTCTTCAGCAACAGGTAGAAAAAGCTGCAACTCTCCGCATTTGATCGCAGAACCACAGTCACAATACATAACTATCATTTCATTTAACAGAGGTTATATAGGTTCACAGGAAAATAACCTCATAACTGTAAGCCCCTGCCTTCACACCACTGTAAACAAGTCTGCTAAATGTATCTGCCAGTCCTCGCCTGTCCTTCATGATACACAGGATGCGGTAGCAGTAAAACTGACCCACTGTAATCAGTGCCTCACACTCATAGTTCAGGTATTCAAAAGAAAGACACAAAGACCCAAATATGTGACTTGACAGGTTTAACAGTGAGAAAATAATCAACTTAGCAGAAGGTGTGGGTGTGAGGTGATGGCTGGGGTGGGTACGCACTCTGGTTGATTCTCAGTTTTGTCTAGTTCACAGTAGGCAGGTCTTTTCTAAGTACTAACCATGAACCCGGAGAAGATAAAAAAAAAAAAAGAACACAACCGGTTTTGAATGAGTCACCACTCATCCCATCCTCTTCTGTGAAGGTGGAGAGAGAAAAACCTGTTGAATGAACAGGGCTTTGGCCGTGACACCTTCACACAAATCTCCGTCACACTTTAAACACACTCCACTTGCTTAGACTGAGCGTGAGCAACAAAGACGGGGTCGCTCCCTGCCAACATAGACAACTGTCATCACGCAGGAGTGGCTCAGTCTGTAGGGGTTCACCCTCTCTCAACACAACAGACTTCGAGCTCCCCCGTGCGCGCGGCAGCCATGAGTTACACAATAACGTGTCAACGCATGTCAACGCGCAGAAGACAAATGATGGATCTTCTCCTCCCCGTCTCCCCGGTGGGATGAGGATTGAGCGCCTCGAGCTGAAATGTTGTCAGGCATAAAGGTTCCGTCACGAGCGTGGCACCCCACTCGATAAGCATGCAGCTCAAGTGGACCAAAAGTGCACACAAACACTCGAGCGAGGAGCAATGTTGTCTTAATTGACAACAACCTGCGCGAGATCTGCCTATTGGGCCTGAACGGCTCCTTTGAAAAGAGCCTTCGACAGAATCAGGGGCCGTTCCCGCTGAGGAGCAGAGGAGCGCATCAGCCACGCGTTTCTGCCTCGTGCCTTGTTGGAAATATTTCAGGAGAGGATGTTAGAAACCAATCTCTCCCCAAAGCCCTCATGACAAGCAGAGATTGCTGACGCATACACTTTGATAGTTGGCTGTGACAGAGCCCCCTTCTCCAGCAGTAGCTGCAGGAAAGGGAGTGCACTGTTGAGCAGCTCACCAGATCAGCTTCTCTCTCCTCCGACCACTTTGGAAAGCTTCAACAATTTACCCTTGTAAGCAGAACTGCTGCACTGCGCATGTGTGTGCGCATGTGTTCTGCCCAAGTCTGCACCACAGCATCAGAAACTCCCAGAGACGTCAACCTCTTGCCTCTTACATTTCAGGCACTGATAAGCGGACCCAAAACTCTGCGATGGCAAAATTGAGCCATTTGCCCATGGTGGCAAATGAGCAGCTGAGTCAGTTTTGTGTACCACAGAGCTGCCGTGCAGTTTAGGGGACACCAGCGTGAATATCAATCTCTAATGTCACTGTAAAAAAATCTCCCTGTGTGACTGCTGAATGTTGGTGCAAAAGTAAATTTAACCGCTTGGTCCTGACTTTTGGGCTCCAAAACTCTAATATCCCATTACCTTTCGAGGCAGCATGTGTCAAATCAAAGCTGTTCCCAAGAGGGGATTGTATTAACTCCAAAGCCTTATATAAAACAAAGGTGTACATATTTTGCATTTGACAAATTGTACAGCTAAGCTAAACAGTGCTGCGGTGTTGTAACAGTGTAATCTCAACACAAAAGTGCTCCCATTAGCCTGATTGACAGTATCTGTCGTGGCAGCTTCACTTATTGACGTCGCCATTGGCATCTGACAATAACTTGTGGTCAGCCTGGTGAAAAGTAACTGCTAAAAGTTAAGTATATATTTGGCAAATTAACATCACTTGGGTAATGCAATTTCCCAACCTTTAATTTATGGAAATAGTCATTAGCAAAATTACTCAGGTGAAAACAGACTTAAAGCTTTTTCTCCTTCTTCTTCTTCTGCATACAATATGCATGAAGCTGTCGTCCCAATTAGCAGCGCACTTCTTAAATCTGGGTTTGGGCAGACTGTGAAGCAAAGTTTAGAGGTGCAAAAAAAAAAAAAAAAAACTATATGACAACATCATCGGAGGAGTGGAAGGTGATTGGGGAGAAACACGTTTAGATTTGTGATGCGAAGTGAGAACCCATGTGTTGAAAAAATGAAATGTGGAAACGTCCTGGCAGCTTTGTGAAGACATTAGAAAAGATAATCACTCCAGTGCTGAGTGCTCAATTTAGCATTTTAAATTAAGAGTTTTTTTTTTTTTATGTGTCCCAATATACAGTAGGTTAATTAGTATATCCAGAATATACTGCAGGCCAGACTCCCGTTATACATTTATTTAACATTAATAGCTCATCAACCCTGTCGTGTGGTATTTATATTATTTTATTCACCTCATTTATATAAATGAAGGTAGGCCAAACAAATGAATCACTTCTTACACCTTCATCAGAGTAGGATTTACAGCAGGACTGTGGTATTAGACTGCATTAGGTTTAGGTGTACCAATTAGTGGCTTCATATTTGATCAGTTTAAAAAGGGACTGGGGGATTTTTGCTCATCAAAGATCCTCCTCACATTAGTTTGGAGCCATATTGTCATCACTCAGTCATATTTATGCACATGAGCTTCACCATCTCTCCAACCTCCCACTGTAAGTCTGTGCGCTGACTCGCAGCTTGGATTAATCCCGTGGCCCTAACCTTTCCCTCTCGCTGTGGAGAGAGCAATTTGCCTGATTCTGTCGCCGCCATGGGTGGCTCTCCTCCCGATGACATCTCCCGCTGTGCGCCCAGCATCGGAGGCCAGCGCGCTCCCCGTGGGGTGATCAAGAAGCCAGGAAGGAAAAAAAAAAAAAAGATGCTCCCTAACACCTGCCACCGAGAGGCATTGTGCTGATTAAGGGAGAACTTTGACTCTCAGCCGACAAGAGCAGAAGGAGAGGGGGAGTGAGGGAGGAAGACAGCGAGGGACGGAGGAAGCTATAGCGGCCGCGTTCGGGGGGTCAGGGGCAACGGTCTTGTTACGCTGACAGGATCGCCAAAGTCACGACACTCCGCTGCTTCACTCAAGCGTTTCCCATTTGCATGAGACGCCAACATTTTGTGCTTATATCAGTGGATCTTCAGACCCTCTCGGAACAAGTCTGTGTCGGACTGGAGCTGAGGATCGGAGGACCCCGCGCATGAGCCGCTCTAGTTCACACTCGGTAAATTGGCCCATAATCCCGGTGAGAACATGCTTCAGCTGCTTATACATCCAGACAGTGTCTTTTATGTGCTTTTAAGGGAGTCTCCTCCAGATGATATTCTTAATGAGCCCTGGAGGAAGCCCCTGTCATCATTAGAAGGCCCCTGGGGGGGTGGGGGGGGGGGGACTGCACAGGCTGCCTCCTACTCGACCCCGCCCTTCTGTTTGATAGACAGAAGGGATGGAAGCGGGGGACGGCCAATGAGAATGCAGAGGGGGGCGGCTCTGCCTGTTCGAGGTTAAGAGACCCGGCGTTGACCCTGTCAACAGTGACCAACCCTAATTGACCACATGGAGAGAGAATCTCTTGACCCCAGAATGGCCTTGGGTGATGGAGATAGGGAAGGAGAAGAAGGCGGCTCTCAGACAATAATGTCTGAATGACATTATTTGTTCAAGGCTATCCTTTTTCACTGGCTTCTCTTTCTTCTTTTAGCACATCCTCTATTGATATTCAGGCGGGGAAGAGAGACTGTAAATAGTCCATTGCGAGTTCTTAGATGAGCCATTGCAAAGAGAAAATAATTCCATTTGTTTGGCTCAGTCAATTTCAAAGTGTAATCTGCAGAGACAAAAAAAAAAACAACCCAGTATTAATGAGTCTGAAACATTTATTGTACTTTCACGACCGCAGCGTAACCCTCTGTGCTTCCTCGTTCTTAATTAACCCCTTCCTCCACTGGATTCAGTAACGGAGATCCCCTTCCCTTTTACAGGATTACAATTACGTGCTAATCACTGTTTGCAAGCCTTTTCTGTTTTTGTGTAAGCTTCTAATCACTGTGTTTCTGCTTTTTTCTTTTTTTTTGGGGTGCGGGGGGGGGGGGGTTCCATGCTGGGTTTCATTAAGGAACAGCACTCCCCCACCTCCAACCTCTGAACCAAACGGGCTCCAGGATGCAACAGGGAGATCCCCAGCAAGATGAGTTGATTGTAACTCATTAAAGCCGAGGTAATTAGGGCTTGTGAGATAACTTTTATCAGGATTTGGTGACATTTTATTTTATTTATTCATTTTCTTTTTTTTTCCTCGCGTTGCTGTTGCAAAGATACCAACATTTCAAATAACCATTAACGGTTATTACGCCACAGTGCAGAACACAAAGGCCTATACTGACTAAAGAAGATGTTACACAGCTAGCTTGGAGACTTCTAAGCCTTGCAGTGTCTCTCCTTTCAGCAGCATGAAAGGGGGGCAGCCTATGTAGCCGGACAATGTGAGAATTTATATCCAAAGCAGATTAATACGCTTGAAGTCAAGGATGAGAATTAGACCGTGACTGGAAACTAATATTGCATGATTCACAAAAGTGCACTCGCAGTGTGATTAGAACCTTACCAATTCCTTTCACTGGACACCACATTGGGTCACATTCTTTAGGTTGCACAGCCGTGTGAATTGAAAGGTTCAGTTGTGCAACACAATCAATGCAGTCACAATGGTTAATAAAAATGACCCATTTTCACTTACTTAAATGGTCTATGCATGAAATGAAACAAAGTCTCCTCGCATTTAAATAGACTTTGGTTGTGATTATATTGCAAAGTGGAATGCATTTTATACTTCAGTAATTTGAATTCTGCAGTTTTAGGCTATACATGGTCAGGGGAGGTTGTGGGGAAAACATAATTACAAAAGCTAGTCAAGCCTAACAAAACAGTGCTTAGAGCCTGTACGACTACTGCTGCTGAGCGACCCTTTTTGTCACTCCCATTATTCACAGTCTGTGCGAAACAGGCAGGAATTAGTTTATTGTAATTCTAGAGTAATGCAGAGGTGGGGGGTGGGGGTGTGTGTGGGAGCTATAAGAGGACAAAACAGCAACTGAGACGAGGAAATTTTTGTGTGCATGGCCCTAATTGAGAGGGAGCAAAGTTAGAATCTGCTGTAACCCCCTCTGCTCGTTTTGTTCCAGTTGGCTAAGAGTCTACCTCTCAACCATTTAAAGATCATTACAACTTAAGTACGCCTTGAGCATAAAATAGTCATCCATCACAGAAAGGTGTGTTTTCTAAGTGCGTATAGGCGCAGTGGGGCCATACACCTACTGGAGATAATATACCATTTCAATTACTCTTGGACTTTATGGGAGTGACACCTGCTGAGGTGACATTCAACTTAAATAGCTACCCTCCACTTAAATTATTCGTCGAATCCGCGGTGTGTAGTTGTGATTGGCAAAGGTAATATTAGATGAATGTAATTTAGATCTCTATTACCCCTAATGTCCTAATTTCCAAGATTAGAAAGAGTTAAGGACTCCAGATGGAATACAGGTACCACCTGGTTAGAAAGGGCTGGTGTACATGCATGCATACACACACACACACACACACACACACACACACACATACACACATTCATATTGGACCCTATTTTTCTTTACTGAAACAGAAAAGCTTTAGCTTTAATAGGGACAGCACACTCAAAAATTTAATATAATGCAATAGGGAAAGGAAACTCACAACATTATTGGATAGAGGCAGAAATGCCCATCTTGGGTACATGCCATCTGTCCCTGGGAATCAATCACTCGCCTCAACCCTATTACACCATCCAAATGGATGAGGAGAGAGACAGACGGGAGGCAGTGAAGACAACTGCAGCCTCCTTCTGACCAACTTTACACAGCTTAGTGCCTCTAAAATTTATTGTCGTTCAACTTATTGCAACATCCAGCCTTCAGTTTATGAGGAAGTGACACACCTGATCTCAGAATGAGGTCCGGCACGATCCATCAACGATGTGCCAATCACACAAATCTTATTTATTATCTTTCACTTCACCAGTATAAAACCCATCTGAACCTAAAACACCACGGATGGCTCCAATGCAAAAAATGAGATGGAAAATGAAACCCACTAAGATACTATGAAATAAATTGAATAATAATGATAAAACAGAAATAAAAAACAGAAATAAATAATAATAATAAATAATGGTATAAACACAATATATAGAATGCATAAAAGAAGTGCACAATGGTCCTAAGATATAACATGAATATCAAGCAATTTTTAAAGACTAACAAAATAACAAATTATCATATACAAACAATAAAATGTAATTTAATACGCAGTGCACAACTGATATTGCGCTTAAATTTGGCTTCAAACGGCAATTATTACCAGTCAGTCAGTATTTCAATGTAAATGCATTGGAAACATCTTATTGCTTTAGTAATTTCAACAAATATAATAATGTTGGATTTATCACACTGACAGCAGTTTAGAAGAAACAGAACAGAAAAATGTTGTATTCAAAACACATTACAAAGTCATCGGACTGTTTATGATTATCCACTTACAACCATTCTATTCAGTGGCTCCTCCGAAACTTAATTTTAAAATATGATGACCTTTAAAAACAAGACCAGTCACTGGAGTATATCATTTTTTAAGGCCTAACAAACTTCAACCAAGAGCCAGGTGAAGTACAACTCATTTTTCAACAAGATATCACAACAAAAAAATGTGCATGTGCGCGTGTGCACGTACACTACAGGGATGGATAGTCAGAGACAGACACAGGGGGAGATGGAGACAGCGGCGTGTATGTGTAAGTGTGTCCACTTCGATGGATAAGGCACTCATCACACCACATGAGTGTGCTCACACCGAGTTAATTGAAGAAGAAGAAAAATCTGCCTCAAGCTGATAAACAACAACATTAATTGGCATCATTTGGCTTGAAAGTCACTATGTGCTTCTTGCTTCTTCTTCTCTCCCTCATCTCTGTGCATTTCTTTTTCTTGAGAAAATCATAACTGAACAGTATTTTTGCTGTGACACACACACACACACACACACACACACACACACACACACACACACAGAGTGTACTGTAGCCGGCTCAGCTCAGCAAACAGGACCTGGTTGCTTCCTCCTTCTGGCCCAGAAACTTCCATGTGAGTAGCAGGAGTTGACGTCTGACCACATTTGTTGTGTAAATGGTTGAAATAACTGTAATTTACCATGCCACCGCGATGACCTTATTAGGCGGTGAACAATAGCAATGCCATTTTTTTTAAAACTTCCTCCAGGGCCAATGTCGAGCCCTTGATGATATATAATACCACTTGGCAGGCAAGTTAATTATAAGCTGGCCCCTAACACTTGGCGTCGGAGGAGCACGCCATCTGAAGGCAATGTGACTGTGGTGGGGGTGGTGGCGGCGGTGGTGTGCGCCTGTGTCTTTATATGTGTGTGGGCAGTGAGGAAGCAGGGTAGCTCTGTTATCCAAACTGTCAGAGTCACTTTGAAAAGAGTTGGTGAGACACGATCGGTGTCCACACCTCTTACGCATTCACACTCATGCCCGCGTACGCTCTCTACACACTGCTGCAGATGCTACCACACAGTTGAAGTGGAAACACAAGCTGTAACAGGAGGCCGCGCACACAAGAACCTCCTGTAATCTTGACGCACATAAAAGACACACATGGGCTCAAACGTCACACTGTCTCCCGGCAAACAGCACCAAGGTGTAGTTTGATTCAAATGTGTAATATAACCTTGGCTTGTGTGCAATACAAATTTCCCCACGTTTTAATATTCTATGATATCTAAGGTGAGAAGATGGCCAAGGTTTCAAACTTAGATCGAAATGTCTCTTACAAAGTGTTCAGTAGCTCATTGCACACTGCATTAGACTGACTGTGTTTGAGCAAATGTAACAAGGTTCTAGGAAATTATCCCATCCCAGGCTAACTAAGCCACGTTCACATCTTTGTTTTTTTCACACTAAAATATGAATAATGTCTTCCATTAATGTTTTCACATTGATTTATCAAAGAGATAAAGTTGTATTTGTCAATTAAATGTGTATATTCTGAATTCAACTCAGGTAATTAAACTGTTCAAGGTACATGTGCAAATTTAAACTTCTTGAGGACAAGAAAGTAATGCTTTAACCTTACTGAGCGAAAACCTTCAAGGACATGATGTAAACAAAGGTAGTCAGAGTTTTTGAATCAGTGCGCAATATAAAATAAAGATTTATGGTAAAAAAAAAAAAATCAACAAAGACCTCCATGTGTTCAAGCAAACCAAATAGCTACAGTACATGTTTGGTCCAACTCTCCATACAGTGTCCTGATGTTCATGTTTTCTGCCCAGCTTCACTTTCAAGCTAACACCGTATTTATGTCCTCAGAATTACAACTAATCTCCCCATCAAACAGACAAGATTTACAGCAGCTTACAGGCAGAGAATCCAGTTCGGCTTTGCCTGTAACAAGCCGAGCCATCTCCCCCTTGTCTTCCATCAATCTGACAGTCGACATCGCTTCAATAAACCTGGCCCCGTCTAGACTCACTCTTGCAGATTTAATTCAAACAGCTGTTCGCTCCTTACTCCAGACGCCCTCAGCACTTCCACTGAGGAATGGGGAAGTGGGTGGGGTTGTGTAGGGGCGGGGGTGGGGGGGGGGGGTCTTGCCTATCTGGAGAATACAGTCTGGAGGCGTGGGAGGAAGTGACCTAAAGGCATACGAGGATGTCAACTGCTAGTTAGCTACACATTTTGGGCTGTTTTGTTTCTGACTCTCATACAAATTGCTATAGCCTAACCAGGTTTTGCCGCTGCTTTTTAGAACTCGAAAAAAAAAAAAAAACCTCCTTGGTAGTCCAGCAGGATGTTTATTTATGGAAACATATTTCATGTACCTCACTGGAATAACTTTGCGTACAGTGGTTCCTAACCTTTTTCTTCTGGCACACCCCCGCATGCTTGTCGGATAAAAACAAGTACCGACGCCACTCATCGTGTTCAACGTGTTCATTTGAGTTGACTTGAAAATAAATGTTGACTAATAACTAATACTTCAATGGGAACATTTAACTGTCATAATTTAGGTTTCTTCTTTGGTTCAAGTTTACATTTCTACTATAGGCTACATGAGGCAGCAGATGTTTCAATCATTTAGGCTATCCATTACACACTGTGTTTCAACTGTTCATTCATTGCTTTTGGCATTATTTAAACTGTTTACCCACAACTGTTAGCTTAAACCATTTATTATTAACTTTTAGCTTTAGTGTTTTAGTTTAGCTATCTTTTTAAACTGGTTAATCAGAACTTTTAGGTAACTCCTTATCTGTTAATCTGTCACTCTTAGCTATCTATTTTAACTGTTTTATTACTTTTAGCTATTCATTTTAACTTTTTAATTCATATTTTTAGCTAACCTTTTCACGTATCAATCCAATACTAATGCTAGCTATTTATTGCAATTGTTTATTTACTACTTTTAGCTATAAAATTAGGTGTTTATTATTTTTTGCTTTCTTGAAACAGTTAATTCATTACTTTTTGCTATCTTTTTATCCATTTAACTGTCTAACCATTTATCCATTACTTTTAGCTAACTATTTCGACTGCTTACTTAGCTATTCAGAATATTTATTCACTACTTTTAGTTAAGTGTTTCAACAAGTCTGTTCACTTGCTTACTAGATCTCATGCCTTAAAACCAAAACATGGCTTTAAGGCATCTTTGGCTAAGGATTAGTATCATGTTATAATTCCTATTTTTGCTCCACAATCTTTCCACACACTCCCTGGCAACTGCAGAAATACCCCCTGCGGTACAAGTAGCCTGCCCGTGGTTGAGTATCACTGGTGTATAAGTATATCAGCGAGTATAGGCTGCATGTGTGCATGTGTTTGTTGTGCCTCATCTACCATCTTGCCTCTGCTCTGACCATGCTCCTCGGCGGGTGGGCGGACGTATTGTGTGTGTGTGTGTGTGTGTGTGTGTCCTCCACGGTCCAACAGGCAGGCTGAGGCTCGCAGAGCAGATTGCCTGGCTGCTAAAGAGGTGCTGAGGTCCTGCGGTGTGCCCCCACCCTCCCTCCACCCACCCGGTGGAGCTCCGCAGATGCCCAGGTACAGTAAGCCCTCTTGTGCGCATAAGCCCCTGCCAGTAGACAGGACGGGTGGAGGGAGAAGTGACAAGCACGGCCGCACGCTGATCTCCAAGCTGTCCTGCAGATCTGCTCCCTCTCTCTCTATTCACTTTTTTATCTCCCTCTCTCTCTCCTCTACACACTCTGTCCTCCTTTGCTCCAAAGAGGATTGAGAAAGAAACGTAGAAGAGAGAGAAAAGAGGGACAGATAGAAGGGGGAGAGAAGAGGACCCAGTGTGAAAGAATTGTGTTGACAGTGGGAGAGCCGGAACAGAACGGTGAATGCCCTTCATTATGAACAGTTGGAGGCCGCGCGTGGCAGCCCACATCTGTCTCACTCGTGTCCGTGTGTGTACGAGTGTGTGTGTGTGTGTGTGTGTGTGTGTGTGTGTATTATTGCCTTTTGTGTTTTTGCTCCTTCCTCTTCTTCCAACCTTTCTTGTTGAAACACACTTCTAAATCATTGCCGCCTCACAACCATTTCTTCATTACAATACCCTCTGTGGAAATAGCTGTTATTCACTGTAGCTAAACTAATTTGGTGTGAATACAGATTTTTCCTTCTTTTTTTTTTTTTTTGCCTATTGTAGCCATTTCTCGGAAAATGACAAATGGATGGCTGAACGGTGCCTCTGTCTAATGTAATGTAATGAATTCTGATTAGAGTAGAATGGATTGCATTGACTTCATCACCCATAGCAGTGTTTCAAATATTCACCGTGGTCAATCACATTATCCTGAGAGTGTCTCAGATGCAGGAAAATCTAGCCTTTAAAAAGCTGAGAAAAACAGCGGGGAAAGGAAATCTTGATTAATATGGGGATAATACGCGAAAGAAGAGACTCAGAAAGAGGAGGAGG
Source organism: Seriola dumerili (assembly GCF_002260705.1). Classification (NCBI taxonomy): domain Eukaryota; kingdom Metazoa; phylum Chordata; class Actinopteri; order Carangiformes; family Carangidae; genus Seriola; species Seriola dumerili. The sequence continues at coordinate 1,561,140 of NW_019174617.1, read as the reverse complement.
ACAAACAGGAGTGATAGTGGAGAGAGAAAAAAAAAACCAACAAGAGAAGGTGAAAATGGCAGAAAGGACATGCATAGTGTGAGTACAAACCCATTTTGGCTGTGAACGGCTACTTTTGTTTGGCATGGCATCAGACAGGGACAGTACCATGATGGGGTTTATGGTGACAAACCTTATGACAGGAGATGTCAGAGCTCTGTGGCGAAACAGCACATATGGACCGGCTGCTACAGCCAGCCAAGTGTCAGGATGTTAGTAGGTTAACTTGTGCAAAGAGAACGACAAAGTCAAAGGCAGAGAAAGATACTGCGGATATAGTCACTCTTTTCAACTCATTTTTAAATGCTTTAATTTACCTTTGGAGCTTTTAATTTCAGTTAGTTAGTTACTTAGTTTTTAAGGCACATTTCTTCTCTGAAAAAGACTGAGGTGTTTACTGGATTAAAAGGCAACTCTGTAATTTCTTTTCATTTTGGTTAGTTATGCTATTCACACTTGATTTTCTTTTGGTAAATTAAAATGTTTTTGACCAATAGTTGTAATTTTTGTCCTCACAGAGAACACTTTTTGTACAAACTGAATCATATCAGGTAGTCTTAACCAAGCTAGCAGACTGTAGGGATGAGTGTTGGCCTGTTGGTCACTCCACAACAACAACTACTGGATGGATTGCTATGAAATATGGTACAGGCACATCTCGCGATGAATTGCAATGGCTCTGGTGGCAAACTTTGATTATGTATTAGACAATTTAATATGTCTAATACTTTGGTTTATGTCCACATATCTTCAAAAGTCATGACTATCCCATCAGCCTCCGCTGCATATTGTGCTTAGTGCTTATTAGCAAATGATAGCATGCTAACATGCGGAACTAAAGTGGTGAACATGACTGACATGAGACCTTCTGAACACTACCTCGCTCTTTACCGCCTCAGAGACCTGCAGACTCTTAGTCTCGATGTAATAGACTTAACTTGTCTCAAGCTCTGGATGTTGAGCTCATTTCTTGCCGTCAGATACGGATGACCCTGTAATGCTTAAATCTCCTTGTGATCTTTGAAAAAACCAGGGCTCATTTTTAAAGTTCACACACTACTTTTCTTGCAGAGGCTATTTCCATTGATTGATAAAAAAAATAAAAAAAAGTGAAATACAGTGCTGTGAAGTTCTCAAGGGGAAAACACGGTTATATCAAAATATATTGTAACACTACAACCCACTGGAGATGGATCTAAATATATGTGGTATTTAGTTCCAACTCAGTGAATATGAGTGGAGGGATCCTTCCGCAGAACTAATTCCATTAGATGAAATGTGATCCCCATGCGAGAATGAGTGCTATAAGGTGAAGCATGCTTAGTGTCAATTGACACTGAATTGAACAATTCATTTCGAGGATTTTTAATGAAAAATTTGTTCTCCGGAGAGGTCAGCACGCCACATCTTAAAACCAAATAGTGCATAATGAATACTGTCGCTAATGAAAACGAAATGAACGGTTTTCATTTCATGTTTCGATTGGATTGAAGTTAAACTGAACCTACCCTTCCACTTGTATTTGTAGTCCCATAAATACCACATCACGCACCATCTGAGTGGGTGCTTGCGTTCTGATTGGTCTACCAGGTTTTTTCGGGCTCACTTTCAAAAAACAAAAAAAAAAAAAAAAAAAAAAAAAAAAAAAAATGAAGGCACCAAAGGTCGTCTGCTGACTAGCAGTCCAGCCCTCTCCATATCCATTTGGCCAAAGGGACAGTAAATAAAGTGGAGCGTGAGAACAATAATGGCGCTCCTCGTAGTCCCAATGACATAATTGAATCTCCAACTAAAAAATGTGTTATTCAAATGAACGTTTTTGGTGTGACGGCCGCTCACAGTGGTGGGAATCGAGCGGTACATGAAGACCTCCCACACACACGGAATGTTCATGTACACATTCCACACGTGACATACAGACGGGTATATGAATTCATACCCTTGGGGGCAATTATGCGCTCCTCCAAACACACATGCACAGTGAGGTAAGGTACAAACACAGGACAAATGGACAGATGAACACAGATCGGCACAGACAGGTATACAGAAGGATACTCACACACATGCTGGGAGCCAGCACTGAGACGCCCCGCAGACTTGGCATCCTCTTGACCCCTCCAGAGGGCACTTAAAAGGCTTGAAGACAACCTCCCCCTCCCTCTTTCTGTTCTTCCTTCCCTCCTTCTCTCTCCCTCCCTCCCTCCTTCTGTCCTCGCTTTGGCCTGTGTCCAGACAACCAATCACATTGATGGCTTTGTTTTCAACTCTCTCAACCCCTTTTCCTCCGCTATCGCATCACTTCCTCCTGCAGTGTGGGTAACATCCAGGAATCCACGGCTGACGAGCCCAAAGAGATGTTTTGGGAGACAGCCAGCGCTGCCAAGTCAAACAGACCAACCTCACACTGGCCCTAAATCAGGAAAGAAAAACTATGAGCGGATGGTGTTGTCAGTGGAGCTATATGAAGGGGGTTTTGTGCTCAAGATTACTTTGAAGGTTTTGTTCCTAAATTATGTCTGTTTTTTTTTTTCTTACTAAATATTTACTCATACAAAACATGCAACCTACAGGTCTAATAGGAAACTTTAGGATGACTCATTTTAAGGAGGTGTGGTTCTATCCATAAACCTTCTAGCTTAGGATCTTTACAGTCCCAAGTTTAATGGAGGAAAGATGATCTGTTCAGGTTTGGTGCAAATCTAAATTAGGAACATGCTGCCTGATGAAAGACACCTACTGAGAAGAGCCTCATGTGAAACAGAAAGGCAGACAACGATGTGTGTGCACTTACGTTTGGTACCATTCACTATAGAAACAGTAAGAGAGAGACTTTTTCAAGTGATTTAGGTGCAGCTGAAGTTGTGGTCCATTTTGTACATTTTAGCTCATCATATGATGTGATATATGATTAAAATCGGATCACAATCAGATAGTGCTTGACCACATGAAAGCACAGGTTTAAATGTCCCCCCAAGACGAGGAAGGATTGTGATCTGATTGGCCAAACCGCTCCTGGAAGAGGTCATGCACACATTGTGACCACACTAAACACAAGTGTAAATGCAACTGTGTTGTCAGTCCACATAGATCAACTACGTGGGTGGAAAGGGTTAGAGTTGGGGAATAATCGTGTGCGACCGTTCCAGACCAGTGAGGTAGCAACTAGGCAGCTAGCAGCCAGTAAACACACAAAGCAGTCCTCAACTATGGACATTATTTAAGACACTCGTGGATGGAACGAACATGAGATTAAGTGTCTGCTTTCAGTTTGGTCCAACAGAAGTATACAAGCAAAACTCATATCACAACCGAGCCACTTATGAAGCAATGGCTAACCAAATGGTGGAGAATGGCCTGGACCTGCACACGAGGTGGATGTGACGTTCTCAATCGGATCTTAATGCGGACACTGGAGACTGGATATTGATACTAGATGTAAATATAGTCAGGTCAAAAGCATATACAGTCACAGTTTATGGAGGACTTGTTAGGGTGCGGCAGTCATTGATACAGCTAGTGCATAAAAGGGCTAGGAGATCTGCCCTTTGGTTGGCTAAACCAGGGAGTGCTAATTTAAGTGCACAAGAGCCCACACAGCCTGTTAAGGGCTTTGCCTGTGTTCACAGAACCAGCGTTACAATACGTAACCTTTCTTATTCATTGTTTTTTATTCCACCATTATGCCTAAGCCTTTGTCCAAAGCTTTTCTGCCCATTGCCTTGAAGCCCTCTAATCTAGCAAGTTGATGGCCATCATCAGCAGGCAAATTAGCCTTTTTTGTTCAGCGTTAATCCTCACAGACATGTTTCTTTTGTTCACTCTATTTAGACTCTTTGTGCAGTTTTTTTTTTTTTTTTTTTGGGGGGGGGGGGGGCTGCGTTATTGCCAAGAACTCTGGCTGCTGTCCTTACATAATGTTCTCTTTTGTTCCGATAGCTGCTGTTTGAGTTGGAGACATGGCCTTGCACAGAAAGTAGTGCTTAAGAACACGTTTAAAAGTTTAAAAAAAACAAAAAAAACAAAAAATTTCTAAATATTCCATGAATCATCGACTTGGTCTATTATTATATGTATAATGTTTTCAAATGAAATCATATTGCAACTGCATAAAACATAGAAGATTAAATAAAGTTTAATGGACAGACATCACGTTTTACTATGATCACATGCACGCAAACATATCTGAGTTGGGGCAATAGGGGGAAAATATGAAATAAACCCATTTTCATGACAGAAACATGCAATTTCATTTGGGATTAACTTCCTTTATGAGGGCGAATATGCAAATGAAACACTAATGAACTTAAAGTATTCTCTTTGTGAGGACTGATTAACCAAGGGGCTCCTCGGCTGCACATTTACATTTTTCTCAAGTCAAGTCAGGGTTCTCCAGTCACAAATTACAGTGCTTTTCCAGGCCAATTACATTGAACAAGTGCACCATTATCCAGTTCTGAACATCACACATGTATATTTGCCCCCTTCATTTTCTCAAGAGTGCTTCAAGCCAAGGGCTTCTCCAGAGAGAGGGGGACAAGAGGAAACAGGGGAAGTCAGAGAACGAGGGTGGAGGGAGAAACAGACAGAAGGCAAAGTAGAGAGAGGGATTCAAAAAAGGCTGCAGAGAGAGAGAGAGAGAGAGAGAAAGATGCATTGGGGAGATGTGCAAAAGTGGTAGTGTTATTAAATAATTATCAAAAAATTAGCTAGTCAGAATGAAGAACGGAGGCCATTTTCTCTTACAAATGAGGCCAGCTTTTTTCCTGTGAGGACATTTTTCACAAAAGAGACGGTGAAGTGACATGACAGAATTAAGGTTGGCAAAATTTTAAATGTATGGAAATATGTGAACAGATTCAACACACACTTGACATATACCTGGACTCTTACTGGCATGATATTATTCAATAGGTGTATATGATTGCTGGTTGTTGTTTGTGTTGGTTTTCTGTTAGCAAGGCCAGTCAAAATGTATTCAAGTGCTGTGTCTTGATATGCCAACAGCCACCACTTGCCTATTTCTGTCCCCAGAGGAACAATAAGGTAGCGTGAGTGCACCATGGCCCCCTGCAGAATAGGCTCTAGGATTAGATTGCTTTCGTTCTGCACTCAAGCATCAGGCAAGCAAAGGGCAGGAATCGCAAATTATTGTTGGAATCCCACAGGATACAGTGTTAGGCAAGAACCCGTTTTCTTTTCCCATCAAAAACACTGCACCTAGCCACTTAGATGTGAAGCTCTGCTGGCATTCAGGCACAGAGTGACACCCCCCTTTTTGCAAAACAACAATAATAAACCAAAATCCAATCTCACAACAGAGACAACTCCTATTGGAGTGACAAATGTTCAGGGGCCATCTCCAGCTAGCTTTCCAACTGTTCTATTCATTACCTTTCCCCCTCTCACTTATTCTCCTCAGCTGCTGCTGCCGTCGCCTCTCCTCTCGGCATGAAATAGACTCTCCAGGAAGTACATTTTGTGCAAACTCTCCTCCCGCTGCTACAGCTGATTTCACAAATGATGGTGAAATGGCCAGGAGAGCGAAGGGGTAAATGGAAAAAGATGGCTGTTGCACACTAAGACCATATTCCTCCACTCTCCTTTTTCATAGATAACAGGGGATGATTAGAAAACAGCAGATGGGAGGGCCAACATTAACCTCCACCAGGACCATGGTAAATGTAGTTTGACGACTCCCCCGCATGAACTCACTTCTGAGGTCACGCACACACAAGTATACATGCATTCAGACAAAGGTGGGCACACACATAAACACACAAAAGGGAGCTGTCCAATCCTCCTGAATCCTATCTATTTTGACAGCAGGCTGTTTTCTGTGACAGCTTTGACAAGTCCATTTCAGGACTGATATTTCAGATCTGTGGGTTACGTGTGCTATGGGTCTGTTGGGCTTTTGACCATTTTTTGTATGATATGTAGGGATGTTTTCCTAGGATGATAAAACACTGTAACTGACAGGAAGTCAGTTATTAGGAGTTTAAAAGTTGTTTCTTGATGACCTTACAGTTGTTAATTAATTGTTTATTCATGCTTAAATCAGTAGAAATCTGTTCTAAATGTCATGAATTAAGCAACCTTTTTGGGATGCCAGGGTGTTTTTATTTATTTATTTCCTCTTTACCATCAAGCTGGCATTAAAATGAAAGGTTGGACAATATGGTTATATGCATCACAAATTCCATTGGAGTGCCTCATTTCACTTATTTATACACAATTAATTGACCCAACGATAACAAGTGCTATATCTTATTAGAAAATGCTACCAGTCATTGCAATGCTCCCTGTACAATCTGTGAGAACAAGAGTCGACAGCCACACTAGCAGCTCTGTGGGGCTCTACTAGCTAAATGCTAATGTCAGCTTGCTAACATGCGCATATGATGATAATGCTCACATGCTGATGTTAAGCAGATATAAGCAGGTATGTTTACCGTCTTTCAACATCTCTTTTTAGCGTGTTAGCATGCTAACATTTACTAATTAGCACTGAACACAACATACAGCTGAGGAATGCCATTAATTTTGCAACATTAGACACATTAAAATTTTGACCTGATTAAAAGGGCATGATTGAACATATCAAATTACAAGTCAACTGGAATCATCGTCTGGGAAACATGAATGTCTGTGCCCATCCATTCGCTAAATGTTGGACAGACCAACATTGCCATCCATAGGGACATGGAGTTAGCCAGGCTAAAAATGTCTGGTGTGAACAGTCTACGTATCATCCCATTTTTCTATTTTCAAATATGAATTGTCTCTTGTTCCTTCAATGCAGCCTCCATCCTGAACACACTCCCAGATGCAGCCTCCTATCTGTACACAGTACCACTGCATCCACTCTCAATAAGATTACCTTATAGATTGTCCCAGTTGGGGAAGATTTCCATCTCAAATTACATTTCTTCATCTCTTTGGGGCTATTCTATTCTAGAGGAGGATTAACATTCAGTGGGACTCCAATCACTCGCACAGTTGCTCGGAAGCTTCAGAGGATTCCCCCGATGTATAAGCTCTGGCTATTTAACAAGTTCCTCAGATTGTAAGTGACAGGTTATTTGCTGTTTTGGTACAATATGGACAAATGGGAATATTGGACTATTTTGTCTTAACCTCCCCAGCCTGATCCACTTGGAGATTGGTCTACGCTTCAAATACTGGAGGGAATCCACTGAATCTCGGGGGTATATATGTTTGTTTTTTTTTGTCCTGTTGCTATTCATACATATTGTAGAAACAAGTCTATTAAAAAAAACTCTGGCTTCAGAAACGTCAGAGATTTTTTTTTCATGGCTTCTGCAGAATCGTCCAGCATTAACATTCTGTTAGGGTTGATCAGAGAGTGAGTGGAAAAGTATGTTTGAACTGCTTATTCTCTATGTTTATCACAGTGCCGTGGGTGTATTGTTTTAATGACCTGTATGACAACAGAACAGCCTAACTAGCACAATCTGCTTCATATGGATGCAATCTGACACCGTGGCCTATGTTATCATGTCCTGAATGATGTCGCCTTTTGAAAACAGCATGTAAGCCCTCCCCCCTCCCCATCCTGATTATGTCCTCATCATCACAGCAACCAAATAGACATTAGGAACACAGAAGGGACACCATGGCAAGACAGACAGTGCTCCTTTTTCAATTTATGCAAAACCACCTTTGAGATTTATAGGATGCTGATTCTACTGTTTTCAGGAGTTAACATTAACATGCCTGTCTTGTTTGTTTGCTTCTGGGGATGATGCCCATAATCAGTTTCTGTATTTACACTGAGGCTGCCTAAACATTTATGCTGCTAGTCTCCATTCATGTTGTTGGATCAGGACTTAAATTGGTCCTGGATTCTCATTACACTTTCGATTGATGTATACACAATAAAAGCTCCTCATTTGATACTGCACCTGGGTCTGGTTTTGTTCTGTTGACTGCACAATACTGGAAAGAAAATGATCTATCATATCAGAGTCTGATATCCCTGAGTAATGCCCTGTGATGAGACCATAACAAACAAGAAGCAGAAGCTGAAAATGTTATAATTATTAGGCCTTGTGTTTGTATCTTATGAATTATATCACCATAATGATTCCAAGATGTACATGTAGCTAAATGGCAAATAAGGATGGAGAGGAGTTATTCCAAACTAAATGCAAAAGCTGCAGTGAGACATTCTTATGGCTGAAAATAGTAGTTAAGTAAATGACTACAGAATAGGTCTAGCAGTATGGTATGCATAATGCGGTTGGCAGATTATTATACTTATCACAGAATGCTACAGAGTTCAGCATCATTAAGGCAACAATTTGATCCACAGTAGCTCTAAATCTTGAGTTGAGTCAGTGGAATGTAATTTTAGTTGTTAAAAACAGTGTGGCTTCTCATTAGGAATGAACTGTGCTTGCAGTTGTATTGTTTGTTGGTGAATCTTTCAGATGTGTAGCTCTGAAAGAAAGGCCATTATCGACCATTAAAGGGGCTATAGTTTGCTAGTTTTGCCACATAGCCAGTTTTAGCATTAACAGCTGTTTACTTACCAGTCAATGACTTCATTGGCGCCATTGTTGCATTTACAAGACAAGAGGTTATAATAAAAACCCTCTGAGCATCACTACTTTCTCAGGGTAGCACGGACGCTGCAGTGACTCAGCATCGGAAAGTGACGAGACAGTATGACTGGCTAGCTGGTTAGCGTGTCCACTTTCATATTAAAAAAAGAAGTGGTAGAAATGGAAGCAAAATAAGAGTTGAGAGGCAACAACAAGAGGGTTGCTTTGTACCACTGGCAACAGCTCTTGGCAAGTAAAGGAATAAAACGTTAAATCTAGACTGGTAAGTACACAGCTGTTAATGCTAACGTTGGCTATGTAGCAATAGCAAAACTGAAATTGATGTTGTCATAACTTACACATCTAACTTTGAATGCTGGTGGACATGCACTGACAGGGGCAGTGATTTTGGGTGAATTAAGCTTAATTTTGGCCGCATGAACTGGTAGTGGCTCACCCAGCTGCAAAGCAAAGGCCAGGTGCACATTTCATAGTAAAATGTACCCTCAACCCTAAACAAGCAGCATAATTACACAGATAGCAGCTTACAGAATTACATTACACCATCACAGTCAAAATTGATAATAAAATACACATGGAACTACATGAAACGGTTTTCAAGATGTATGAATGACCAGTTGTCAATGCGGGAAAGAGGAAGCACCACCCTCTGCGAGAAATCAAATCAATAAGCAATAAAAGGAGTACAAGCAGTCGTCACTGAGGATCAAAGTGTGCTGATACCAGTCACTCGGGTTCGATCTATTGCAGCATGTCTGCGGTTAATGGGGTTCAATCACTCCAAACTTCCTAAGTAATTTAATGGAAAGGTTAGGTACTATTTGTCCAGCGTACTCTTCGCTTGCAGTCTCCACAGCGTTATGCATCAAATGTTGAAAGCATTATTAGTAAAATACTAAAAGGCCAAGAGGTGCTGATGCAGTGCCGTTAGCAGACGAGTAAAACAATTAAGGTTGAGCTTTAAATACAAACTCAGCTGATTTAAGTTGAATAAGCGTCTATATTCTGATTTACTGTCAGCTGCACTTTAGCTGAGGCCTCTGTTGATCACATTAAACTTCGTTCTGCGATCTCAGTGTACATCCTTGCTTGTGGTGAAGGCTTGGGTGTGTAGGATTATAAAACAACGTCGAAAGCAAGTTTTTAAAGTCAGAAAATTTAAATGCAGAGTTTTGTGGCATATAGGGACACAGGAAGACATAACTGAAACAGATCATTATCTGTTTCCTTTGCTTCAAAGTCTTCTACGTTGTTTCTCGAAAATGCACCAGTCTCTGTGACAGTTTGCTAGGGCTAATGTTACTTGCAGAACGAGCGTGTTTCAGATCATGGACCCATGGCACCAAATTAGCGGTCGCAATTGTGCGCGTGTTGGATAATTTTAAATACATACTGGGAAGCGAAGAGTGCACACTCTTCCAGAAAGTCAGCGAGTGTGGTCAGAGCAGTCACCCTGGGAGGGAAGGGAGCAGCAGCAGCACTGCTCCCATTATTTGCTGAATCAATACCTACCAGATTATGTGAAATATCAACCTTCAAAAAGGTACTGTGTGACTGAAAATTCTAAATGCCCAAAATGGCTTAGCTTTACAGTTTGTTTAATTGCAAATGTAGCTAAAGCTTGAATTAATAGAAACCCAATTTAAAGACAGATATACTAATGGCATTTTGACTATATATTAAGTTGTTTACAAAACAGTTTTGTACCAACCACTAACTTATCGTGTTATTTAATGGCCATTTAAAACACCCGAGTTGACACTTAGAAATGTAGTGTAATTAAAAGAACAAGCTCGCTCGATATTTTAACAGCCAAATTGCATCAGCTGAATGTCAACCGGGCTGTTACACTGCAGAGGGGAATCTAAAATCTCCCCCCTGAAAAGGCTAAACATAGCTGTGTCTCACAAAAACACCAAAGAAAGTCATCGAAGTCAAGAAGGCCTTCTGAATATACACCCTTCACATGGTGATTAAGCAGGGGAGACTTAAATAATAGAAAAAAAAACATCAAGTGAATAGAAAATGTGCCTCATAAGCAGACTTCAGTTAGAGCAAATTATTTGGTGAGGCGATTTATAGGGCACTTGGCCTGTTGGTTCTCTCTACTGTGCTGGGAAGTAAATCTGACGGCTTCACTGTTGTTCAGAGATAAATAATTATAAATATAAAAAGAGGCCCTTGCTGCACATGGTTTAATGAAGGACTTCTGGGAATTATAATCAAGCGCTAAAAGAGATGCCATGGTGATGAAGCATAAATCCATAACTGTGGACCAGACGGCACAGCAAATCTAAAGCGTCTGCAATATTGGTCATCGAGTAAACAAGTGAGCGTGATTCTATGTGTTTGTACAAAAGTGTGTGTGTGTGTGTGTGTGTGTGTGTTTGCAGATCTCCAAAAAACTTTCTGAGACTGTCACAGTTGTGAGCGGCTGACTCAATCTTGGGTTGTTGTGTGCTTTCTGAACTGTTGCCAAAACTGTCCAAAATGTTTGTTAAAAAATAGTTTTGGTTTTTAGATTTACCCACTACTTCTTTGTTGTGCTCGTTTTTAGCCACAATAGCAGTATGGGTCTAGGGTTGCCAGACAGAAATATCTCAACTATTAGATAGAGTGTGGTGAAATGTTGTTCAATTCTTAATGTTGCTGTTGAAATTTATGGGCCCAGAGGATCTTTAATGATCCCCTTGCATTTCCTCTTAGTGCCACAATGAGGTCGACATTTGTGGTTTTGAGCGAAATGTGTCAGCAGCTTTTGGATGGATCGCCATCAAATTTGGAACAAACATTCATGTCCACCCCTTAGACTCAGCCCCTTAGACTAAGTTCATGGTCCCAATTAATTCAGTAGCATGCTAAAATGCTAAACTTAGATGGTGAACAAGGCCAACATTAAGCCTGCCCTCAGTCTTGGTCTATGAAATAAGTGCACCATGCACAAGGATTAATTCACTCTGCTTAATATACCTGTTTTTCCATTTACTGTTGTCTGCAAAGAAAACTGCATAAAGAAATGGGAGTGCCTTTAAGATCATTATAAGTAGACAACCTTTAATTTTCGTTTCGCACACCAAAACCAGACCCATCAATCATTGCATTTTTCATGTTAAAAGATCCTAACCCATCTGACATCAAAACCTCTGCCAGATCCCTGAATCCATAGTGACAGGGAACAAGGCCAGCAGTCCCCACCAATATTTGTGTGTGTGTGTGTGTGTGTGTGTGTGTGTCTGGAACTGTATTTCCTCATTCATTAAATTGAGGCATTTTAGGCGATGGGGTGGAAATACAAAACACAAAGTGACAGGTATCAGAATTGGGCTGCATTCACTCTGATTCCTCAGGAGAGTCACTAGTTTGTCGAGCATGCTTAGCTTGCACAATATTCAGGTACATGATGAGCCGTGCAATCGCAGAAGTGAAGCTTGACCAAAGTGCTGCTTTGAGTTGCTTTTTAGAGTCGCTGATACAGCAGCAACTTTTTAGAATGAATGCGAGTCTGTGAGGGCTGTGTATTCAACTGCCAGTAAAAAAAGGAAAAATTCCAACTCGTGGGGAACCCAATTAGTAATAACTTCCATTTATATGTCACACATTGCACATTCACATATGGATTTTGCTATTCATGATTAGCAATGAAATATTAACATACAAAACTAAATCGTCAGCAAATAACTGGACAAAATATTGCATAAAAGTGAAGTCTGATCTGCTTACATTTAATTAGAGAAATACGTTATGTTTTCAAACCATTTGTTGTTTAGTTTCTACATTTTCTAAAAACTAGGCCACTATTCACTATAAATATAAATAAGTAATGGGGATGATCAATGTTACATTGTTGTTATATTCCCCATTGTGAAATTCTAGGCATATCATAAGCAAAAATGGCTGACCACACTTTTTTAATGTATTTTCAGACTAGATGCTTTAGATGCTGTTAAATGTAGTTACACTGGTGGTTGCTAGGAGCGTGATGAGTTCGGGTAGGATTTGTCGTGACTGATAAGATCCATTCACGAGGCGAAGATGGATGTATGAATCATTGTTTCCAAAAGTCTCCATTTCTGCCTGTCCAGACAGAAGTGCAATCCCAGAGTTTTCAAATTAAAACAGGGTCAGCAACGTTTCCAAACGTCGTTGGACGCCAGGCTTAAATGTAGAAAAAGTGATGCATTTTAAAACTAAAACTAAAAGAGATTAGTGTGGATGTAGCCCAACCTCTCTGGCAAATATGAAAGAATCTGGTTCTGGTTTAAATTTAACTAACACTTGGCCTAGAAGTTGTTGCAAAGGTTTTATTTGCTGCAAAAATGGCACAAGTGCAATTGCACAGTTTCAAAAGGGACATAAAGTGTTGTCTAACACAGACCAACTTTCTTGCTTACCACCAGTTCAGAATGTATCACAGGTAAGAAAGGTAGCTAGCAAGCTTGCTAAAGTGCAGTGTTTAGAATAATGACTTTACGTTGAGACCGTTGAGAGGCTATTTAGAAGTTTTCTCTTCTGTCAAACGTGGTGGTGATTGTCACTTGACAAAAAGTTCAGCCATCATTACGTTTGCAAGTCATCAGTCTGAGCAGCACTACTTCTTTGGGGCAGATTGGGGGCGCAGGGCGCAGCTATCTGGAAGTGACAAGACAGGCTAGGGCTAGCTGGTTAGCGTGCTAGAACAAAAGACATAACAGAGACAATAGCTAACATTGGTCTGGCTTTATCCACAGGAGACAGCTCCTGATGAGTAAAGTAATGAGGTCTGATGCTGAACTCGCAAGGTTTCTTCCAGATGGGTCAGTAAACAGCTGTTACTGCTAATGCTAGCTATATAGCAATAGCAAAACTTACAAATAGCTGCTCTAATCTAAAGCTGTCACCGCAGTTGTGGACTTCTGGCACTTAAAGTGTTGTTGGTGGAGCTCTCTAACAAAACTTTGGGCAAAATGGCACAGAGAAAACCGTAGTCACTCACACACACACACACACACACACACACACACACACACACACACACACACACACAGAATGCTATTTAACAGCACAGAAGGTTTTCATCAGTTGATGTAAGATGAGCCAGGTAACACATTGTGCACTGGACATAATAATTCAGGAGAATGCTGGCTCATGTTTATCGCAATGCTTCCAACAGGTGTGTATGTTTACTGCCAATGCTGATTGTTTTCATCATTTGCAAAAATCTTGCAGAAAAAAAAAATAAAAATGGCAAAAATACAAGAAAGTAAATCATTTTCTGAGTCACTTTCAAAATCATCAGAAACATAATTTTCACTTAATATCCCATTGAACACCACCGCCAGAGAAAATGTTGCCTTTAGCTACTATAATGTTCGTACAGTTCTTTTTTTTTTTCCTCATATGTTTCTAATGAACTCCTTGGGCGTACATCAAATGCTGCCAGCGGATGCACTGAATATGAAGAAAGCAATAACACGTGGCCACAAAATGGATTTACTAATGAAATACTGAAGAAGTGTACATACCTTCCCAAGACAATTACAGCAGAGATTGTGTTATTATTTTGCTCTAAAGTCAGATGACTGTTTCTTACATTTGCCGTATAGTCTTGTCAACAAGTGTGTGCATAATGTGTGTATATTAAGGGGTTTTTAAATTACAGTACAAGACTTGATAGAGGCTTAATAATTTAGTCTGTTGCATAATGCACTTGTGGCATAAAGAGTCACAAAACGGAGAATAGAATTAGAACTTAATTGATAAAGATGGTGTTGGCAACAAAGACTAGATAGACATTTAAACATGGGGAAAATCAAAAGTGAAAAGTGAGAGTAACCACTTTATTTTCCATACAAACCATACAGTTAATTTTTTTTATCTTATGTATAATTTCATTGTATATGAGTTGAAAGCCACATAACTTGGGCAAAAATGTCAAAGTTTGTTTAGTATTTAATGCTACCTCACTGGGCCTTTTGCTTGGCTCTCACAGCTCAACTGAGGAGCCTAAATTAGCCCACTAAGGTGGGCTAGAGTCGCTTGCCATACACATTGCTTTCCAGACATGTTCTCCGCCTACTCAGGAAAATTTCACCAGTATTAAATCAGAATATAATAACTTCAATGCACTAATTCAATTCTATAGTCAGTTATTTATGAACACCCTCCTCCTGAAGCCAGAGACCAGGAACCACATGTCTAATCACTGATTTCACACTGATATACAGCCTGGAGCTGCTCCACTGATGATTATTACCAGGAGATTGAACACATACAATATTATTTTGAACTTTACCATCCAACTGGGTTCTTTATATTATCATAATTCATATGCTCTTATCTCCATAAAATCATTCTGTGCACCATCACACCTTTTCTGTCTCCTATCTTTTCCAGTGCAATCTACATAATGGTGCAGCATCAGGTTAGGGGAGGGTGAAACTCATCATTTTTATTTGTGGATACAAGAGATAGAACTTGGGAGTTTGCTCGTGCAGAGATGAACTTTTGATGTCATTAAAACGCTAGTTTTTGACAGCATGCCAATTAGCTAGCATAGTTAGCTTTCCGTCTTGTTCTGTTCAATGTTCGTTTAAATCCCAAACTAATAACATGAAAAAAAAAAAAAAAGAGTAGACCAAAGTGCTTTTACTTTTACCTCTGTGCAACTTCACGTCAAACCCCAGATATAATTTTTTCAAGATAGCAACCTCCAGTTACTCAACCTGTGCAGTCCTGAATTTCATTCACTTTATATTAGACATTTTCTCCAGTGCAAGAAATAAGCCGACAGAGTCAAAATGTAGTAGCACAAAAGCTCTCTGCACAGCTGTGAGTAATTGTACAAAAGCACGAATGGCTGATTGTAGCTTTAAGTTTTTTTTTTCCCCTGCAGCTGTACAAATGCAGGTTTCCAGTTTGGAATAATTTCTACTTTTTTTTTTCTATATGCATACAACAGGAGGAAATTATTTGTCAAAGTGAATGTCATTTCATTTAGTCCAGCGTAATCCTGCACGCTGATACCATCTTCTCAGCTGGTCTGAGCTTCTGCCCAGATATATTGTTCAGCAGCTCCCCTTTTTAAGATCTCAATCTACAGAAAGCGCCTTGCGTTTTTTTTTTTTTTTTTTTTTCCCCATTTGCTTTCCTTCCACTACATTTTATTACATTGAGGGCATCTGACTAATGCAATGCACTGCTGGCCAGCTGCCACATGCCAATTTATAACACGATAGCTTTGCCTGTTCCATGCATACCAAGTAATGCTGATTTGTTGTACCGGCTGTACTGCCTCTCACTCTGCTTCTGTTTTTTTGTTTTTTGTTTTTTTTTCCTCCCTTACCACCCCCACCTCCAAAAATGGTAATAAGTGTGGTAAAACACAGCACTTAGAAATGGCGGAGAGGTGATGAAGTGGATGATGGGTAGAAAATACCAAAAATACCATAAACACAATAGAGAAGCAGCACTTGAGTAAAACAGGGAAAATGTGGTGATGACAAAAGCAACTGAGCCAATGAGGTATGAGTCTTATGTTCCTGTATACAGGTTATACTGTCGATTTTAGTACAAAAATACCTCCCATTATCGTTGTCATTAATTTCAGTGTTGTCTACATGATATGCCTCATATTCACTGGTGGAAAGAAGTGTGGTTGAAAGAAAACTGCAGTTTATTACAACGTGGGTTTTATTGCCATTGCTCAGGCCACCGGTTATGACAACGCCGTACTCAGCAAGTAGGTGACTGACTTTGAGAAACTGCTCCGAAAGTGGCGACACTGATAAAAATGGGTCCTGTGGCGCAAGAAACACAAGCGCTTGTAAAACAAATCAACAGATAAAGCAAATTAGCTGCAACTAGCAAATTGCAAATTAGCTGAAAAACCATAAGTGAGCGCTCTTGAAATGTTGGTAATAATAGATCTTTGCACACATAAACGCAACATACGCACATTATGTTAAAGTTGAACCAAAGAAGCTGCCTGTAAACTGAAATGTAATTATTGGCCAACCTGTTTACAACACATCTTATCATCAGGCCGCTAATGTGTTGCTCTGTTGCGTCTATTTCAAGTAACACTAATTACTTTTGTGAGGGCATAACCATTAGAAGCAATGGCCAGAGCTGCATAAAGCCCTAATTGTGATCAGTTGTAATTTTCCTTTAAGCGAAATGGAGGTTGTCCTGCAACTCCAGTTCTATGAGTGCAGACAGATCCCTCTTATCATGCTCTATAGGTCTGACTACTCTACTCCGTAGAGCATGGCTCTGGAAATTGCATGGAGTACTGACAAAGGGAAGAGAAATCTGAGGTCTGAGATTTTGTAACACTTATTCTGATATGGCCTGATATAATAAAAGCATTTTAATCATATCATGGGCTCTGTGTGATTGTGTCTGAAGTAAGCCCAGAGGCCTGCTTTTGTCTTAAGTTCAACTTCAAGAGCACCTTGCATTCACCTGGAGTTTACTACGTCATAACCGTGAGCAGCCGGTATTTCTCTTTGTAGTTTTTGCATGTACTAATTGGCTCAGCCATACAGCTGGATCTGCATGTGAGTCACAATAACCTTGCTCTTCCAATGGACTCTGTAGCCTGAGGAGGGCAAAGACCTACCACACAAACAGGGATGGGAACGCGCACACACACAGCGCTGCAACACCCTGGCTGATTTTATAACAAATGCAAGCAATAACAACTATACTTTACTGCTTCTGTGGTATTTACTGTACGGTTATTAGCTATGCCGATGATAAAATATCAGCATGAAACACAGGTTTTAAAATGTCACCCATTCTCAGTTTGCATCTGCCTCAGCTAGGTGGTTCAATGAACGTCAAGCACCTATTTTTACATAGTCTGCTTTCTCTTCCTGTGAAAATGTCAGCGGCTCACAATGTGCCTGTTTGGAACACAACTGCCTCCTCTGAACAGATGCATTTAAATACTGGTCTATTAGTTAAATGGATCATCCACAAGTGCAGCTGTCATGAGGCAAAAGGCATCTGGACTCGGAGCGAGCCAGGGAAAATTGCTGCATCACCAGGACTTTGCAGCAGGAACATCCACCTGACTGTTTAGCTCAGTGCATCAGAAATGGGTTCTGGCTAATCTCCATGTGTTAAAAAAAAAAAAAAAAAAGAAAAGAAAAAAGGCAAAGCAGTTACAGCTTCTGTGTTTTGTTCAAAATGCCTTGCTTGGAAACTTTATGTGAACACTTTTTTAAAAGGAATAAGATTCATAAGGTCTTTCAATTGCTCTTGTCAAATTGATATGGTGGCATATGACATTTTTAAGACAAAGTTGAGGAAAGGTTTTATCTTTTTCTTTTTTTTTGGCCCTCAATGCACCAGAGAATGATGCACCACATCACACTAGGCGGCTGCAAGTGCTGTCGTAAAGGTCCTTTAGACCTACAGTAGCAAAGCATGAAACATAGCATGATGAAAGGTAATTCACTCTTGAAGCTGGGCTTTGGCAGTCATATTCACTGGCCACCTGAAATGAAAACGTGGCCCCCCAAGGGTCAACAATGGGGATTCTGAAGTGAAGAGTCGGCATAATTATTGCCTCCAATTCCAGACTAGAAGGGGATGTGGCGATCCGCAGGCCACTCAGTGACAGCGCCGGAGAGAGAGAGAGAGAGAGAGAGTGCTTGGACGGGCACCCGGTAACAAAAGGTTAGCCCACTATAAATAGCACTGACAGAGCGAGTGGTAATGGCAGGAACGGTTGGAAGAGGACCATGCTAGTTTGTAGTGGTTTTCAGTCAAGGGGTGCTCCGATCCCACTGCACTCAGCCCCGTCAAGAGGTCGGACTGGCTTCTCTCATTTTTGCCTCCCATGTGTCAGTGTCTTACCTATTGACGTTTGCCATTTTGTGTAATTGGCTGTCTTCATGCTAGGAAAATGTCTGCGGGGGGGGGGGGGGGGGGGGTTAAAAATTAATAATATAATATTGGCACTTTGCTTCAATGTATTAAAAAAAAAAAAAAAACTTTTTGCAGTTTGCATCTGAATCCCACAGGCTGAAGAAGTAACAAGTCCAGTATGCGACACCCCCGAGTCCTCGAGCAATATATGCCCGTCTCCGAACTGTCGAATAATCCTCACTCTTTATATGGGAGTTACAGTGCGAGTATTTCCTTCTGCATACTGCATGTACACATCTCTATATATAGATAGTAAAATATAAATATATCCAATTAAAGCACAATAGCAATCCCTGAAACATTACTTCATTACGTTCTTCCTTTTCCGTCTCGATTTATTGAAGCTCTATGCAATGGATGAATAAATTGACACATAATAAACGAAGCCTCCTTGTTATGCTATTTAAAATCAGGCAGGTATTCCTGCAATTCTATTGCTACTGTATCTACAACAAAATGGCCTAAAGTCAATATTTATATGTAATCATGCATGGCAGTTCTATCCAACACAACAGAAAGAATAGAGGTGAAACAGAACTTTAAAATATGCCCTTATATGCAGTATGTAAATAGGTGGGGGGCTGATGTTCAGTCAAATCTTACCTTATGTATGTTTTAAACTGGAATAATCTAATTAGATTTGGAATGGCTCATGTGCATGCCATTGATTACACCCATCAGGATTGTTTTCTGCATCAGGCTGCAAATGTGAACGTCACTAGCACACACACACACACACACACACACACACACACACACACTCATACACACACACACACACACACACACACACAAATGGACAAACACACAGAGACAGAGAGCTATGATTCAGGAAATCTCGGACACCCCCGGCTGTAATGAACCTCCTATAAGGGCTCCTGGGTAATTCAGTCTCCATTCAGAGACGGCTCTCTCAGCACAACGCGCATTTCATCTGGCTTGCATCAAGATCCGTCTACATGTCAGCAAATGAGCGGGCTCTGAAAGTGGCAGTAACATTACACATTGCACCGGCATCGGGCTTAACTGCGCGGATAACCTTTAAGTTGTGCTAACACTGGGAATTTGGTGAGAGCATCCCGCCGTTAATTGGACGGTGAAGCAGGCCTTATTTTAAAAAGCGTGCCTCCTCAGTTTGGTAATTGTTACCATTATGACTTGACAACACCACTCACTGCATTTCAAGTGATTCCAAGCCCTTGCTCAGTGGCATGAATATTCCACCTCGCTGTTCTCACCAAGCTGTCTCCAGAGAGCCAGTGCTCATCAGCCCTGAATGGGTGTGTGTGCTCAGCCATTGTAGCTGATGGCCATCATGCTGAAATGTGCTGAAGTGCTAGGCTGGAAACTGGGTAGGTATTCACTTTAAGAATAAACTAGCTGTTGTAGCGTGAAAGAAGCTGATACACCACCAGCACTGACTGGCAAGATCTCATTGTGGAAGGGTCACTTACAGTAAGTCTTCCCAGTGTTATTTATTGTCATGCTCAAGAGTAAGTAGCCAATGCTACATGACATCTTTCTGATTCAATGCATATGGGGGATTTGAAAAGGTTTCAAACACAGATCAATTCAAGTTTCACATTGCATTATCCATCAATTAACTGTATGCTAAAATAGTAAAATGAGGTTTTATTTGTCACATGCCATTACAAAATGTGCAGTGGAATGCACAGTGGTATACTGGCTTGTGTGCAATAGCCCTATAGAACAATAATTAGAATAAAAAGATACAAAATTATTATATATAATTTAAAAATAATTTAAATATATATATAATTTAAAGTATTTAAAATGCTGAAGTGTTATTGGCCCTGTGTAATTTTTTATAAAAATAAATTAAAAGTATAAAAAAAGCAAGGATTTCTTTCTCTTTTTTTGTGCATAAGTTTAAAAGTTAGGTTTTAGAATCAACCAGAGAAATTTTGCATGAAAGAAAAAGAAACCCTGACTTGACTTTACAATGTTTAAATAGGTTCAGAGGCCAACAGAAATTCCAAATCCTGAAAAGATATTGTGAATTTTCTTCCAATTTTTACTGTGAATTAAAATGTACAAACTTGTCAAATGTATGAGCTTTTATACAACCCCAGATGGCAAAGTTTGTCCAGAGAAAAGAAATTCTTTGATAAACTATCGTAAAACTGTGCAAAGATACAGATATTTATTTTCAGCTCAACAGGACATCCTGACAGGTAAAAGTAAGTAACTGGAGGGACGCTCAAGTGATTTTAATCAACTACTGATTACCATCACATTAACATAATTGCAGCTTGTGTGCAACTGCATGTGTATGTGCACTTGGCCATTGTGCATTCATGCCTGTACTTACACTTTATTTATTCCTTGCTTGACATACTTTACCATTTGTATGGTGTTGACACTTTGCATACTGTACATGATGTATCGCTTCCTGTGGGAAAGCCTATGTTAAGAAACAAGAATTTGTAAATGTCTAGAAATTACTCCTCTGTTGAGAATATGCATTGTGTTTTATTCATGTATGTTATCAACAGTTTCATTGCCTGTGAATGTGAATGTATGGAAATGAAAAGCACATGATAAATGATGAAATGAGGGTTAGGTGCTGGGGTATTAATACGTTTACAATTTGCCTATTTGCCACATTTTCCTCATTTGCATCAACATAACATAATAATAATTGCCATTCAATAGTATGTATGTAAATTTTACAATACCTTGACTTGGTTTTAATGTGCGCACTTTGTTGCACTCATAATAAGCTTGAATTTGCATGCAGGGTTAAGCAGCCTTTCACCAAGTAATGAGCTAATGAATAAGTAACGCTTCGCATTACAATACAGAGATTATGTGGTGTCTTTTGGGTTCAGTTTGAACAATTCTGTCTTTATGTATTAATTTGGAAACTCAAGTTGCAATTGTGAATTGTATAACAATTTCAATATTCCAAAATGTGTTTTATTATGGTTTTACTTTGTTAATTTCCCAAGGCCACATTGCCAATTTATCCCTGTGAATCACGGATCTCAACCCAACTAAAATAAAGGTGGATAGATTTTAAGTTTAAAAAGATATGAAAAGAAGAAATGCCCGTGGCCTGGTTTTTTTCTCATGCCTAGTGGCAAGGACAAAGAATGCAATTTAGAAAATTTGCCTTGGATACCTGTCATGTTTTGAAACACAGAAAAAAGAAAGAAAAAAAAGCTTCACCCACATCAGATATAAATACAGTTACCGTGACCTAAATACTGTGATTCATGCAATATTCATTAGAGTAAAAAGACACCTTTAAACAACATTTGAGTATGCATACCACTCAAATTCAAAAAACAAAGCAACCCAATCTAATCAACATAAGAACTGGAATGCTTTTACTTTAAGTAAAACACTGCAGACCTGTGGTTCCCCAAGTGGAGTTCCTCAAGGATGCGTCAGGGTTGCCTCAATATTTGCTCATTTCCTGTTCCCATCTTAGCCTGGACACAGTCTGAACCAACCAAAATGAAGCCAATAAAAAAAGAAAAAAGAAAAAGAAAAAGAAAAAAAAGAATCATGAATCAATTATGCTGTTTAAAAAAGTTTGGGAACCACTGGCAGACTTGCTGTTTTTCCATCATAAAATCCATTTTTGTGATGATCACAAATGAAGCTGTCATGCAATCACATCACATGTCATATGTCATGCCAATGGAAGGAGGACAAAGAGCCCATTCTTCTTTTTAATACAATGGTGATAAATGTGTTTTATCATTCCGCTGCAGGCCCAGTGCGGCTGTGATTTTGCCACAAATGACTTTGTGTGTTGACCCTGTGACAAACTAGCAACCTGTTCTGGGTGTACCCCACCTGTGGCCCTGGACAGCATTAGTGGCTGTAAAAACTGATGGATTGTAAACAAACGGCGGACTGCTGTCAGTTAAGTCATATACCTCAAAAACAAGCCTACGCAATCCAATTAGCAATTGTTGTATGGATGTTCTGTACTTGGTAAAAGCCACAACAAGCCCATCTGACAATTATGTTCCCTCCATGCCCCACATGGTATTTGACTTTTCCAACAACATATCAGCTGAAGGAAATTAAGTATTAAGTTAAAAGTAAAACAGCTCCGGTTCCATATATAAGAGTAGATATAAGCCAGATGAAGCAAATTTCTGAGTTTACCATACTGGAAAATATCATCAGAGAGTCTGTTTCACTAGGAAAATTAGACCTCATCTGGAATTCAAGAGATGCACTCCCTCTCACCTGTGTTAATAACAAGGTTTGAACCATGCTCCTGTGTCCACTAATGGCCCATCCATCTGTATGCTGACGCAGGGTGCACAAAGAGCACCACTTCCCCTGTTCTCTCTACTTGTTTCTGGAGCTCTCTCCCCTCTTTACACTGTGAATGATAGCACCCCAGTGGCATTGTGGGTGATAAATAAATCCTGCAGGAAATAGGAACTGGATCTTGAAGGGGAGGGTCCATGCGATGGGAAAAGAGATCAATGCATCTTTTAATTATCAGTGTGGCTAAAGCGCACTATTGGGTTCGGTGTCAGCCGCTACAGGCACTAGATCTATTACACCGACTATACCAACCAGATATTACAATGTACATTCGAGTGTATTCATTACAGACCGGAAATGTGTTTCTCTGAGCTAGAAGCCATTAATTTCACATTATTAGAGACGCCAACAGAAATCTCTGGATATTCCTGCAATGTTTAGTCGATAAAATGTGAGAGGAATTGCGAATCATCTCAGCTATCCTTTATACGAGTCATAGCATGCCTCCTATATCCAGAGCAGATTGTAACAGGTAATTTAAGTGAGCCCTGAAATTGCGTCTTCCTTAAAAGTGTACACTCTACAGCTGGAAGGGCTAATACAGTAAGTGGGCTGCTGTCAACTTTGCGTCTTTTTAAACTATGATGCTGGAAAAACACACACAAGGGCACAAACACATGCATAAACACACACTTATCAGATTGAGGGGAATGCGAGGTGGTGGGTGAGGATTAGGAGGAGGCTGTAGATTAGCAGTGATGGGTAGCGAGGGAGGGATTTGGTTGCGTCTCACCCCTGACCATTAATCCCTACTGTAACTGAGTGAAGCAGATGGCAGCCAGCAAAATCTAGTGACTCTGATGGAATCTCGGCTAATGATGCTCCCAATCCGCAAAGCAAGACAAACAGAGAAGAGGATGGGAGAGCTGTATGCTTACTCTGCCCTGAGAGGAAGTGTCAACATCAAAAATCTTCACTTACATTTTGTTAGTGTTGGTGTGTACACTGGCTCTTAAGAAGTTCTCCCAGGGTGCCGCACTTTGGGCTTGTGGTAAAAATACAGGACGGCCTGAAGCCCCTCCTCGGCTAGAGTCTTCAGAGAGAGATGATGTTAATGACATGCAACCTGATTGGCTCAAAAGTGACTTCCTCAACATGACGAGGGACACCTGACTGATCTAGAGTCATCTAAACTCACGCAATTGCAGTATTTTTGCTCCAAAGATAAGCTTTACTCTGGTGATTACCACGACTTTTCCACCCTGAGGTTGACGTTTGTGCTTCAGAGTGACATCTTGTCAGCTATTGTATAAATTGCCATGGAATTTGCTTCAGATATTCAGGCTCCCTAGGGGACACATTCGGATGACTTTGATGATCCTCTGACTTTTCCTACAGCATCACCAGTCGGTTGACATTTTTTGGTTTCCGCTGAAAAATCTCCACTTCTGGGCGGATCACCATGAAAAGTGGTAGAAAGTAAGTGAGCGGTATCCATGGTCACCAGAGGATGAACTGTATTCACTTTGATTCCCTTACCTTTTGTCCAGTCCCAACAAAATTACACTTTGTCCAATACACTTTGCGTTTAGTGCTTATTAGCAAACATTAGCATGCTGACACTTTATAATAAGATGGTGAACATGGTAAATATTATACCTTCTAAACATTAACATGCTAGCATTGTCAGCATGAGCGCCGATGTGGAAATTTAGGTCAAAGCACCACTGTGAGACTAATTAAGTTCCAGTTTCACAGAGCCACTAGCACGTCTTGTTTATTGATATGTTCATTTTCTTTTAGCGGATATATGTAAGTACAGGTATTTACATACCAGAAACATGACCTCCTGTATTATTCTCCTTGGCGTGATTCCTGTGGTTGTCATGATCACACATCGAGCTGCTACAGTGATCTGAAAAAAGTTCAGCCGTCGTCAGCTAACAATAAACTTCTGCATACACCCATCTCTTTCCTTGCCACTGCCGTCCTTGGCGGCACTTCATGCTGTCATGTGTATGTTGGAGACAATAGAGGAGGCAGCACTTACTCAAGAAAGCACCTTTGCATGAGTTTAAATGTCTTCAGCAGCTGATTCATATCAGAAATACTGCTCACTTTTAACCTCTGATTACTTCTTATCGTGACCTACAAGTAATTTATTAAAGCTCACAATGCGACCAAGTTTAGCACAGCACCAACTAATTACTTCCACAAATTATAGGTAAATGAAAAAAAAAAAAAAAAAAAACAATTTAGTAATTATTCGCCTATTTGACAATTTGGGATACATTGTGCCTTCACTTGTGAGTGAGGATTGTGGGTGTTAAATAGTTAACACCTCATTATCATGTTGATTTTTCAGTAGATGAAAATTATGTAGCGTATTTTGCTTGCTCTCACTGACACCTTGAGAAATGTATGAATCTTTGCTATGGTGTTGTGCTGTTACCATTGAATATAAACCTGGATTTAGGTTCACACTATGAATGTGAAAGGTGTTTCAAAACAGCTGTTGATGAATGCATTCACCTAACACATTTTCTCTTATTTATTTATACAGGTTCTTTCTTTCTACATCCTGGCATTAGCATCGTTTTTTTTTCTTTCTTTTTTTTTTTACATCAGATTGCTTCTCTGTCTCTCTCTCTCTCTCTCCCCTTCTCTCGCTTTAACTGGCTCCATGCAGTTCTTTCAGGGGAGAGGAATCAGCTCATGTTAAGACCTCACAGTTATGATGAAAAGGGTAATCATCCTGTCACTGTGTGCAGCTCGACGAGCGCTTTTAGATTTTGAGAGTTACAGCTGACACCGCCGACAGGCCAGGTCACTGTAGCTACTGTAGCCAGGAGAGGACAGAGGGAAGATAAGAGAGGTGAGGAGGGCAGAGAAATGGAGTGGAGAGGGGAGGGAAGACGAGACGAACTGGGAAGAGGAAGGACGTGACCACGAGGTGCGTGGTCAAAACAATGAAAAGTCCCCTATTCGTATTCATAGATGGATTCACAATTTCATGCTGTACAAATGTACAAAAAATATTACAAAGACTTTCTCTGTTGTAAGAGTCAAAATTACTCAGAACAAATGTGACCTGAGAGGACCTTTTTTTGTTCTTTTCTTTTTTTAAACAGACTATTTGACATTTCATAGTAGGAAAAGCACAGGTGTATGGGTAATAGCAATAACAAGGGCTCAGTTAAATGTATTTGTAAGTTTCACTCTATTTTTTCTGTGCAGGGCTGTTCACCCCCCCCCCCCCCATTTGTTTTTTCAAAAAACTGTTTCAGCAAAAGGAGGAAAAATAAAAGCTAATGAGCTTGCTAACTGCTTGCTAACTGTCAGTTCGCGAGCTTTTTAGCTTGGTGGCTAACGGGACAATAAGGTCACACAGTTTATTTACAAAAGACATGTGCCATGGACAGTTAAATAAAATTCGATGGTACTACACAGCTAATAGGCTAAAAATGGCTTCCTCTGCTTTTTCTGGACTTTCTGTGTGTTGGCTCCCACAAAGGTCAGCGTAGCCGCGAGGGCTTCATTTTGTCTAACAGTGCAAATTCATGAGTTAAAGTTTACCAAAGTTGAATTTAATTGAAATTAATTGATTTTGCTGAAAAATAAAGCCATTATTATTATTATTAACTAGACCTGGGACATGGCAAAATGTAAAAAAGCTATAGTGTCAACAGCCCCAGACTACATATTAATCATACATAGATATGTCTTGTGAATTTTCACACTTGAGTTAATGCTTTCTGTGCTGTCCTCTGTTCGTTTGTCCTTTGTTATCAATACGTGGCGTGGCATTTTGGCTGGGGCAGAGTGATGTCACATGAGAGGGGCCCCCTCTGTCTCCAGGTGACGGAGCAAAGGAGACGGGTCACTGGGCTGCACCCAGGGAGAGTGGCTGCAAACAGAGTATAGGACAAAATGCTATCAGCTCTCTCTACCATACGCTGATGACATTAGGCACGGATGGGCAAATCTCATGGCGTCAAAGGTACACGAGGGACTATGCTTTCCACCTGTGTGAATATTTGTGACTGTATGAGTGTGTATGTGTGTGTGTGTGTGTGTGTGTGTGTGTGTGTGTGTTGAGGGTTGCACATGTGCTCACACAGCTGGGGTGAGTGGGTCTACTATTGACCGACTTTTCTCTTGGACACCACATCATTTCAGCAAATTGAAGTGCCTTTTTTTTCCCCCTTCAGCATCCTTGCAATTAAAGCAGAGCAAACAGATTGACAATAATTCGAGTGCCTGCTATTTGCTGCTCTGGTAGCCACACATGAGCAGAATGAGAGCCACAGTTGTTCTTAACGTATGCATCAGCAGTGATTTGAGTTAAAAGGTCATTCCAAATTTTGAAAAAAACTCCCGAAAAAACCCAAAACCAAACAGGTTTTGGGATATCAATCTGTGAGATGTGAGGATATAACAAAAAAAAAGCAACAGCAGCGTCCTGTTTACTCTGGATAATCCACAGACATCAGTTATCATAGGACGAGTTTGTCGTTTGTTTATGTGAATTAAATATCTGTCATCCTCAGGCAGAGACATTCTGAATCTCAGGCCGTCTAGACAGAAGCCTAAAGGGACAAAAAAAAAAATCACTTTTTCTGGTTTACAGAGCAGCTTCCCCGAGGAGGTTAAAATGGCATTCAACAAGATATTTAAAATTGCATCGATATTGTTTAGTCCCTTTACTTATTGTGGTGTTTTTATGTCTTATTTTGTTTGATTTTATTTTAGCGTGGTTTCGTTTTCTGCTTTTGTGCTTTACAGTTTTATAACTTCCATCTGTTTTACTGTTGTCGTATGAATGCCTTTTATGTACTTTGCCTGCTCTGCTTTGAAACAGATGCAATGTCTTTTTTTATTAATGTGATCATTATTAATTGAACCGGTAGTAGTAGCGCAACTCGCAATGGTAGCACTGCATTACTGTCGTGCGCACACAGGGACACACACTTTCTCTTGTGCTCATAAACACACAAACAACACTTGCACAAGCAGAGCACCAAGATTTGTTTTCACAGATTATGAAAATTACACAACTTTGCCTCAGACTCCAAATGGCATGAGTGACCGCACTGCAGTGCATTAGGAAATGACATTCAGCACCGACTAATGAATAAGCTATTGTGTGCACACGCCTCAGCTCCTCCACTCACATCCAGTGGCGCTGTTTGTTATTCATTGTGGGGGTAAAGACAATAACGCAAATGAATATTGAATATGCATACATCTCTCAAGAAATAGAGGAAATAAATGCAGCAAGATGAGTTTTTCCCATGTCAAAGCTTGAGGTTAGCACTGATTAAAACGTGTGCAATTCCCATTGGGGGTATATTGAAATTATTTGTTTGTAAGGATAAGTCATAAACTTCAAAAATGAAATCCGCCCTAATGAAGAAAAATTGCTGCAGCTGAGGAATGGCAAGATTAGAGTGGATTCCTCTGCCTTAATTGCACAATTCATAAGAAATGGCTTACACACATTTTGGGGTTCTCTCTTGAGAAATAATTCGTTTAAAAAGAAAAAAATAAAACAAAATTGTCACGATGTTCTCAACTTGAGCCCTGTAAGCAGTATGCCTGTTCTCCACTTATTGGTTCAACAGTGAGCCTCGAAACAAGGCTCGTTTGGAGTTGAAACATGTATGTCTCGTTGAAACTTTAAGAAGTAATGCCTCCGGAGTTTTTCTGCTTACTTCCCACAAAACCAAGATGCAATCCCCTCTAAATTACACCTGCCAGTGCCAAGAAACATCTACCTAGGAAAAATGTGTGCACAGCAATGAATATCCTCTCTTCTCTCCATGTCTCTTTTTTTTTTTTTCCTGGAGCACAGATGTGCTTTTTTGGCAGCAGCACCCTTCACTGCATCTGCCTGCACCTCAGTGCTCAAGGATTAACTGGGACAACTGAGAATAATTAACCATGCAAAAACCCACCCTGACTCCTCATCCACCTGCCTAACAGCATAGATAAATAAATTGATGACCCTGGCTCGCATTAATATTCAAGCCTTTCCACGAGGCAACTGTAAACACTTTCTCCTCTTGTTTTCAAAGGATTTCCTCTTGTCTCAGGAACAGCACGGCACGGCACTCCTTCTTTCACCGAGTACGCACCTACTGAATGTGTAGGTGGAAAACTTCAATGGGGGACCTGTGCGCTCGTGAGTTAGCACCCCTACCCCTCTGCTCGTACCTCTTCTCGCCTTCTCCAAACGTAAGCTCAGAGATGAAACGGACGAAGTGCTGACGGAAGGCCTAATTTGCAGAGTGACAAGAAATCCTGGCTCGCTCGCACTCTTCCCATTTCCATCGATCAGTGTCGGATGAAGCCTAGCGAAAACTCCGCCGCTGCATACAAATAGCTGGATACAGCCTGTTGCGACTGAAAGATCTACTTGAGCTGGGAGCAGGAGAAGAACCACAAAGGGAATCTAGCAGCGTCTGAAGTTTGAAACTTGCTCTTGAACTTCATCTTGCTTGTGTAATCAATGGGGGGGGGGGGGGGGGGGCTGTATTCATAAACTGAAAGCTGTGCCTTTATTTTGTAGGGATGGGGCGGAGAGAAAAAAAAAATACATTGATTGGCTGAACGTGAGAGTTCAGCTGGTGTGTTTCTGCCACATGAAGAGGATGCAGTTAAGAGGATTACGTTTAAAGATTCCACCATATTCTTGGTGCAAATGGGATCACTGAAACTACAGTTCACACACATTTGTGGAAGCCAACGTTATATGGCAGCGTAACAGGATCATGTTAAAGGTATTAGATGTCATTTAAGTTCACCTCCTCAGCCGTTTGTGGATGTGTGAAAAAAAAAAAAAGAAAAAAAAAGGTACAAGCCAGTTTTCGGGTAGCAGGTGACGAGAGAGCTTTTTCCTTTAACCAAAAGGTCACACGATCGATCTGCACAAAGTGAGAGTCCATCTGTGATAAAGTGTCCTTGAGTAAGACACCTAGCTGCTGCAGGACGGACGCATAAAATTACCCACAGTAAAAAGTACAAATGCATTTATTTATCACAAAACATTGTTACAGATTTACATCCTTTCATCAGTATGCTGTTCACTCATAAACATTTTAATCAACAGCTTTTTTTTTTTTTGGGACTAAATAACAAATCAGAGGTGAACACAATATGCAGAAAATGCCACCTCAGGGCCTCAGGGAAGGCAGAGCATTAGGTTGTGGTGAGACGGCTCGCCTTAAAACGCTATTTTCAAATGACAGAATAATATGTTATGGATCATTTGACTCCTCTCTCATCTTTTCCCTCTCCATCCCTCGCTCCCTCACCGCTCGCATCTCCCCGAGACGAAGGCGCTAGCAGTGTCGCTAGCAGGGGCGAACGACGGCGCTTCCTCTAATGTGGCATCTGGCAATGTTGAAATATCAGAGCACGGAAGGCGGCCTGGAGAGTTGGGTGAGGGTGGTCCGGGGGGTAACCTGCAGCCATTAAAAGTGGCTGTCCACGGGGGTATATGCCATTCAGACCTTCCTCTCCCTGAAGCTGGACGGTCTTTAAAGAGTCACCCCCCCCCCCCCCCCCCCCCCCCCCCCCTTTTCCGTGGCTGGGAGCTAAAGAAGTGGTATTACAGGAGCTCAAGAGGGTCTGTCACATGATTCAGTGGGCCATTGTAGGGAAAGGTGCTCAGGGAGTGGAACACACTATCACATGAGGAAAATTGCAGCCGGGTAAGAGTGTGCACAGGGATGTGTGTATTGTACGTGTGAGTGAAAGAGTGGGTGGGAGGTCATTTATGAGAGCGGGAACAGGTTAGCAGGCAAAAATCATTGTGTGAGTGTGCACTGGAAGTAAGCAGTGGGGGGAAGAAAAAAAAAAAAGGGAGCATGTGAGACTGTGGCTTGCCGCTGTTTACCCTGACATTTGCCTGAGGTACTGCTTCACTGACCTTTCCATCTCGTTTTTTAATTAGTATTTCTGCTAAGATGAAAATAGTAGCAGATTTACAGTTGAATAAAAAGAGAAAAACTAAAGCACGTGTTTGATGTTCTTTCACTTCATTTATCCTCTCTGTGTTGTAACATTTGGTTTTGACAGGATTGTGACTGTCTGTCTACACATGTGAGGTGCCAAAGGAAGGGAGCGAAGCGTAAAAACTTCAGACAGAGAGAGAGAGAGAGAGAAAAAAAAATTATAAAGGAGGATAGAAAGTGAGAGACAGAGCTGATAGTGGTGGGAATGAAAGGGATGTGGAAAAAAAGAGGGATATTTGCATTAGTAATGTAAGCAATGATTAATATCAAAAGAGAGAAGAAAATTCACTGTGGCATGAATGGCACCCTGGCACTTGTCTGGGATCTACTGTACTGAAGATGCCCAGGGCCATGATTACTCATCTCCTCTCTGCATTTGAACTACGTCTGTTAGCTTCGATAAATAATATACAAGCTTGGCATCTTTTGCAGGAGATACCATGCTAGCACATAATTGACAACCCCCCCCTCCCCCCTCTATTTTTTTTCCTCCCTCCCCTTTATCCCCACTTATTCGCTGGCTGGCATTTCATCAAAAATCATAGTAAATACATAAAACACTCAAACTAATTAATGATTATGGAAGACTGTGGGGTAATGAAAAGTATATAGATGGTGTAGGAGTGCTAAAACCCATTTAATTTCATTTAGAGACAGGAATTAATTAGGGGATGGAAACCCAGCCAGAAAGGAGCAGATTTATAAAAGCAGGGAGTTCAGCCAGTCATCCTTCACTCATTGGGGTGTGACACTGGCTGGCGTGTACAGGAAGTCTTCCAAAAGGTGGGGCGACGCATGCATTTTTCGGGTGGGCTGCTTACAAGTGACCTCCAATGACATCCCATTACAGTTTGTTAGAGGCACTGAGTTGGAATAAAATTAAAATTAATTTTTGCAAGGAAATCAACATATACTTTATACCCCTAGTGTTTGTTTTTACTCTAGCTTACCAGAAAGAATACCATTTATTTATTTATTCCTGCAGTGACAGCACCCCCTACTTTAGGAGGCATGAATTTTTGGGTCCAATCTGACAGTATCGTTACTGTTCATTTCTGTGGGCGTGCAATGAAAAGAGTTTGAATAACACTTAATTTCCAGTGGCTGCACAGGCAGTTAATCGGGCTGGGGGCTGACACTGCCAGCTGTTGTTTATTCCTATTTGTGATTTGAGCACTCCGTATGTTAGTCTGTGGCTACATCCACACTGATATGTTTTCGCTTTAAAACACATCACTTTTGCTACGTTTACACCTGCCATCAACACTACTCCGGAGCTTTCGAGCCTCTAAAATTGAGACTTTATTCTGGGATTTCATTTCAGTTTGCACGGGCAGAAACTGAGATGTTCTGGTAAAAAATGAGCCATGTTCGCTCCCTGATTGTATCTGTCACCCAGTGTTTCCCGCCACCATGACGGCCTTATACTCATACTTTCAGTAACGGTTCCAACCCGTCATTCTCCAACTAAGCAACCAACTGCACAGTAGACAATCTGCTTCCTGTTTACACTGGCATGCAAATACCCAGTGAGCCGTCATGTGATATGCATTTTCAGGCCCGTTTGTACGGATGGATGGACGTGGTTTTCATCTTAAAACGCCGTTTTAAAACAAAAAACGCATCAGTGCAGACATAGCCTGTGTTGTGTGCCCTTGTGTTAACATTGTAAACACGGGGTAACGTACAGAGTGACGAGTTTGCTGGAGAACTTTGCTTTGTATCAATATTCATAGGATACACAATAATGACACAATAAATGTTTTTGAAAAAATAAAACAAAAAAACATTGTGATTCAGACATTGCTGCTCAAATTTATCCACTGCAAAATAAATATGCGGAAACGATAAAAATGTGCCTCGGAAGATTTAACTGAAAAAAAAATTCTGTCCATTTGCTGCCATAAAGATGGGTCTCATTTTGCAGTTTGAGTTTTTTGGACCTTGGACACTGAAAATTTCTGCAGAAGCCCCATTAGTGGTAGTTTTTAGACTTTCTGAGGCTGCTATGTACCGGATATGTACCACTTAGAGCTGACAAGTGTAGGGTTACTTCGTGAGACTTTCTGAAATTTCTCAGCACTTTGAGACAAGCGCTGACAGCACTTTTCTGTGAGAGTAGTGAAAGTGACACCGTTCTTGAGATGGGAGGGCGGCGAGAGAAAATAGGGAAGGAGATAGATATAGAGAGTGAGGGAGAACAGATTTTTTTTTTGGTAGAGCAGGGGGGAAGGGGGGGGGGGACTTAGCTTTTTGCATTTCATCTCTTGAGAGCGCTGACTTCAGCATGGATTAGGCAACGTGTTTGTTGTCACCGCTCTCTTCTCCCATTCGGAGGAGGAGACCAGAGAGAAGCTGTACTCCATGTACTGTCAAGGTCAGCAAATGCCTTCAGATAATGATATTCCACAGTAATTTTACCTGTGTGTGCTGAAGCTAGCCGTCAGCGTGAATATATGAGGGCCCAAAGTATGCTGTGGATGCTTGGAACAAACAGTCTGGGTGTGTTTTTCCAGTGTAGGTGTTGTGTGGTTATCTGTGCTAATACCCACCTCAGTGTCTTTCTGTGCATAAATTCGGCTACAAAACACATTCCACTGGAGGCTGCACACCAATTTAAAACCGAGTGTCGATTGTGCTTACTTCCAGCGGTAACTTACCCTCTAAGATAATGACAAAGTGCCTTGAGAATCTCCCCTGCCATTTATTAAATGAGCCTAAGGAAGGCAAGCCAAGGCAAGGAAATCCCTTTTGAGTGAAAGATACAGGCAGTTGAATCATTGCCATGATAACTTTCCTCTGGTTCACAATGTGCTGGCTACTGGAGCTCGCGTCTCTATAATGAACCTCATGGGCTTTGCAGAAGACACTGAGAGCTGCCTGAGCTGTGTGTGGTAGCCCTTTCCCATAGCCTCTGGCAACCTAGCACGCTAATGATGCTGTACTGGTTCAAAGTGTTCCACTGAGCACACTCCTGTGTGAGCAGGATACCCAATGTGCTATTATGTGTGTGTGAGTGTATGTGTGAGTGCCTATGCATGCATTGGCGCGCTTGCGATGGAATGTTTTCCGACCAGTCGCATCACAGAAGTAGATTGTATTTTTAAAGCACACAGTGGATTAGCTTCTAATTAATGAAATTTTGCTTTGAAGGCGACTGAAATAGCTGACCAGCATTCGGAGGAGGAGCTGACCAAGGTACAAATGAGGAAGTCCAGATGCTGTGCGGTCCCATGGCGCTGAGTTATGAATGCGGTATCAACTATTGCTGGAGTCATTACAGCTTGGAATAATTGCATGTAATACCAAGAGGGGCCGATCCTTCCTTGCGAACATACCTACTGTGTTTCAGTGAAACGCTGGAACATATGGTGGTAACCTGTTTGCTGAAATGTTTTGTTAGCGTTTCTAGAGTTCTGTACTTGTTACCCAGAATTGCTTTGCCAGCTCACTGTAGCTGGAACAAGAAAAATAATTTGTTAGCATTTATTTTGCACACATAAACAAACCACTTCGATAACCTCCCTCAGAGAAGGGATCAGAAAGGCACAAATTATCCAGTGGAAACAAAAGAACTCATCCCCCAAGCAAAAGTAGTTTAACCATAAGGTAAAATACTGAGATGTAAACTCCTGCTTTCAAAATATTTGAAGGGAACTAGAGAGGTATTATCTCCAAAATAAACAGTCATGAGAACGAAAATACTAGTGATACGTCCCATTTTTGGAACATTCTCCTGTTGGGTAGTTTCATTTATAAAAAATAATATACCATATTTTCTGGGCAGATCATGTGTTTTGAATGAAAAATCTTTAAAACTGTCAGAAAGGACAACATTTCCTTCTGAAATATAGTGGAAACAAATAAGGATTAGCATGTAAATTAGAGTTGGTGAAGCTTTACTGCCACTTTTGCCGGTTGCCACAACAACAATTATCAGGCAATTACTTTTTTAAACTAAAAAATTCCATTCACAAATTAATGGATTTTAATATGCATGTATTAAGGTATTTTTAATGGATTACATGCATGTAAAACCCACTCTTTAATTTACACCTTAAAAAGGCCCTTATTTTGAAATATGGTGAACATTCACAGATTTGTCCATGTCATGTCTGATATGCCGACTTTGGCTTGGTGTGCAATCTAACTGCTTTCTCACCTCCTACTCTTAGGAAAGCCGCTCCTCTGCAGTGGAAATTCCTTCAACCATATCTGCATCTCGGTTTCTAATCACTTTGGCCAGTCACTTAGCAACAAATTGCAAACATTTGAGGAAAACAAAACAAAAAAGCTTCACAAGCAGCAGTCTGAAGGGGCGGGAGTTGCTATGGCGACATGAACTGGCCACGTTATATCTGACCGGAGAAGAAATTACCAATGAGAGAAAGAAAATAAAAGTCCAGTCTTTGATTGGTGTGTTTAATTATTGGGATTTACCAGTTACTAAAGCAGCTGGCGTTGCTATGCAGATTTGGTGTGTGATAAAGAGCCAACATAGAGAATAGATGTAATATTCATCTAATTAGGGTGTGAATTAAGGGGATAGTCATGCACTCCGGAAAATCAATTTAATTTGTTAATTAAGGGCTTTTTCAACTTCAGGTGTTTTTTTTTCTCAAACTAATGGGCAAATTAAGGGCTTTCTGATGACCATACTTATCTAATATTAAGGGGTTTGGTATGTTTTCATGGGTAAACTGGTGAGTAATTCGTGGTATTTTAACTGATTCTCGAGCAGCAGGTTACACTGTTCAACCGCTTTCATCAGCGCAGGGAGCTCGAAGTTGAACTTTTTATCACTTAATCACCACAGAAGGATAAATACAGACAGGACAGATTGTGCAGTTTTAACAATGAAAAAAAAACTGTATTAAGGCTGTGCGAAGTTCATTATTACTTTCGATGTTGACAATAACTCCTCTCTTTGGTCTGGAACATTCTCATAATAGTTTGATATTACAGCAAGGACAGTTGACTGTGGCAGCATGGCTTTGTTGAAAT
Organism: Seriola dumerili; assembly: GCF_002260705.1. Lineage (NCBI taxonomy): Eukaryota > Metazoa > Chordata > Actinopteri > Carangiformes > Carangidae > Seriola > Seriola dumerili. Next base: position 1,525,319 of record NW_019174617.1, on the reverse strand, counting down.
TAGATTTCCTACCCAATTACAAACTCATTTCATATTGGACAAAAACAAAATTTGGCTGCTGGTGTCCATGTCTCTGACACAGTGGAAAAAAAAAAAAAGCCTGCTTGGGATTCATCATTGCCACTGAGAAAATGTTGGGGCCCCACACATTGAGAACATAGACTGTCCATCATCTGTCACTTACACTTACACATTTTAATGTTACTTTTGTGTCCATTTCATTTAGTTTATTTAGTGATGAACTCAATACCTTCAAGTAAAATCAGACCTTTAAGTGCTTCACAGATAAAAAAATAAATAAATCTTCCTCCAGAAAATCCTCTCCTTGAAATGAGACAGTGTTGTTCAGCCTTGGCTAAACATAAACCCTGATTTATAAATGTAAAGCACAGCACCAGGAAAGACTTGTTTGCCCTTTTCTTTCAATAGAGGTAAAGTCTGACTCTGAGTAAATTTAACTGAGTAAAAGTGGGTGATTCTTTACAATATTTCCCTACATGATATCTCTAATCCAAGATACTTTGAAGTGATATGTTAATCTGTATCATGACCAAATCCATTGATATTTGCAGTATATTCTATTGAACAGCAACCATATATCCTGATAATGCGGCTGGGTACTGCTCTCAGACACCTGCACTCTCACAGTTGGTATCTAACCTTTTTATCTGGTGTGAAAAAGACAGTGTTGGAGCAGTGGAATTATCCCGACCTCTAAGGTCCGGGCTATACACTTAAGAACTTCTGCTGACGCTCTCCCCGGCTAAAGGTCTCCATACCACGTCACCTAGCCCCCCTCCGATGCCAGCAGTTTCTGTTTCCTTAATGTCAAGCCACTTTTGTGCATTCAGCAGCAGCCTGTTCCTCAGAGGAAAAGGTTAAGATGCTGCGTTTGAGGGTTTTTGGGCAGGATGCCTCCCCGATGCTTCCACCACAATAAAGTCCCACGGGGGGGAGGCCACAGCTGAAAGTAGCTGACAAGGCCACTTTGCCAGTAGGTCATTGTGTAAATGTGAACCAATTAATTTTAGATGTAAGCAAACAACTCTACTGATCTTGGTTTTTAGACAGCACAAACTGCCACATTGCGTCTGTGTGTCAGGGCGAAAATGAGCCGTGCCAAATGTTGCCGAGTGTCCTGCCCTGAGGGCAGTGGATTCCCAAAGGCACATCCCCGGGGGTGACAGGTTTGTGACTAACAAGTGAAGCTGCCGCTTTGTGCCGTTTGATCAATGTGAAATCTATGGACTGTTAACCAATGATAGCACCTTATAATGATGTGAATTTGTCTCATATGACCAGCTAGAGACAAACTTAGTGCCTATTTATCAAACTAATGGCAGGTCTGTTGTGAGTTTGAGAAAGTTTTATTTCCAGAGGGTGGTGAGAAATTCGCCGCCCAGCCACTTGGCTACATTCAGAGCAGCCAGGCTGCTTCTTTTCTGATCTTTTACAGCAAAATCACAAAGACAAAAAAAACAAAAAAAAAAAACAGAAATAGAGGAGGAGAATGTCTTCTAATCAGGGAGCATGACTGAGGATTTACGGGGAACAGAGTCACAAAAGCTCTACGCACCACAAACAAACAAACCCATATACAGTAAATTTGTTTGAATTTACCAAAGGGAGAGAGGCATGAATAATTCATAGTGTCTTTAGTTATATTTTAACAGTAGATAATCCCCCATCTTCCTCCTTTGTGGTGAGTTGGGGCGAGAGACATGAACACACAAACTATCTTCTGCTCAAATCAGAACTCTTTTTATCCTCGTCTTTGTTTGTTGACTCTTAACATCCTGGAAAGAATAAGGTGTGATTTCATGTATTTTGCTTGTGTGAAATTGAAAAAAAGCTATAATATGATATGATATAAGACATAGGAGCATGTTTGCCATATGGGTGTCCTAGTACACACAGAAACTGTGAACCCAGTGTTGGTAAAGCTGTTTTGTTTTCCTGACAGTTTGCTTTGCCAATATTTTGTTTTTATAATTTAACAAACATGTTTCTTATGTGCAGCCTTGATATATATGTACTAAGCGGTATACAGATAATGTAGCCAATTAAAAATGGATCATTACAATGTAAAAATAAAATCTGCTGTGTCTCTGCTCCCCAATTATGAGGTGGTTTCTGACTCAAGATCAATGACATAGCCAGAAGAGGGCATAGCTTTACCTTTGTAGGCTCTACATATCCAGCCATTTAATTGCCTTAGGAATCCTTCACAAAACTGAAACCAAGTGGGGCCTATGTAGGTAAAGGAAAAAGAGGCTCGGGTTTGGGTAGAAGACCAAGGTGGTCCACCAAAGGAAAAAGTCTGTATCTCTTTTATCTGTTTGCCCCCGAGAGCAATTTACAGTTTTGTACAAACTAAAGCTTCAAGGTGGGAAGCAGAGATCAGAAATCTCCCACGAGCCCCTGAAGGACGGGGGCAGCTGGCTGCTTCTGGACCAGCGGCACTTGCGGCAGGCAGGCCCTTGGCACCCATTTTTCCATACTGCTCCCACTGCTAGGATCTATACCGCACACCTTGCTGAGGTAAAATTCCCCAGACTCCTGCTGGCAAGCCGTACAGTACATTCTGACCTGAAACTATCTCTTTCATAACTAATTAATGCTGCATTTACAGACCTAATCTCCCTGTACAGTCTATTTTATGTTTTTTTCTCCTTCTCACTGTACTTTATCATCACCATGACAGCGGGGATTTGCTTCATCGAATGCAGTGAGTGCTGGCACACAGCGGGGAGGAATTTTCAACAATTAATGGATATACGACTTGCGAATGCAAAAGGAAAGCAACATGTGCCATCACAGTTTAAGTTACCGATTGGTTCGTGAGGTCTACGTGGTCGAGGGTCGGCTGCTATTACAAGCTCAGCATGGAGTGCAACTACACACTGAGCGGATAAAGGCAGGAAATCAGCGGCTGAGCTGACATGTTGCCAAAGCAGCACTGTGTATGTGAAAAGATGAGTAGTCACTTAAGGAGAATTAATGACATAAACATCAACACTTTTTCTATTAAAGGTGTAATGTGACAACTTGCTCCACCTCCATAAGAGGCAGCTTTTTACCTCTTCGCCCCCCTGTCCAGTTATTCATGTTGTTGTTTTCCCCATGTTCCTTATAATTTGTTATTCATATGTGCATTTATTGTCGATAGTTAATATTGTTGATAGCACTGAAACAAATTATGAATACTTGTAATACAAACAGTATGTTTTTATTTACCTATAAGAATATGAAGGCAAGGGGATACTGCATGACACATGGAGAAGAAGAATTGATTTCCAGCTGCTTGTGTACAGGGCTTGACAGTGAATCATGTCACTTCTTACCAAGTCACCACACAAGCTGAAGTTGATGTGAAAAAACTTTAAATACTGGGTATTTCTCACATCATGAAGAAAAGAAATGTTTTGTTGTTTGCACAAGTTCACACAATGATTTCATAGGTTGTAACATTTACATCAATATTTGTGTGTGTGTGTGTGTGTGTGTGTGTGTGTGTGTGTGTGTGTGTGTGTGTGTGTGTGTGTGTGTGTGTATGTAAATGAGTGTTTTGTTGCTACTAAACAGCAGCTTCCGGTGCATGTCAAATTAAAAAAGAGCAGACTGTGATATCTGTGGAAGAGTGTGTGCGTGATCCTGACTAAGCTAGATGACATCCACCTGTCTTTGTCAACCTCTGCTACTCCATCCTGCCATGCACCGAGTACTGTATAATGTGTGCAGTGCGAGGAGTATAGCAAGGAGGAAACTGGGGTGGTTTTGTACATTAGTTTGGGATTGGCCGGCGGTATCAGAGCCAGAGAAGTGGAACAGAGCCAGGGGAGATATGGTCAGTGTAGCTTGTCCTCCTGGTGGCCCTACTTTATGTCTCTGAGAGTAACAGCGAGTCACAGCGTGGTATAAATTCATGACTCATCCTCGTGATTGCTGATCAGCTTGCAAATCTGCGTCAGAAGCTGGCAGTGTAAAGACGATGATGATGGTGATGCCGTCTTCGGTTTTACCCAAAATAATGTTCATTCAATAACTAAAATAGACTCTCCGCAGTGTCGGAATCATAGCTCAGTCATTTGTAAACAGAGAGACATGACAGACATATTTTTAGATTCAGTGACTAACACTTTCAGAGGATATGATTATCTCTGATGTCCATCACAAATGAAATCAGCTTGGAAATCATAGATAAAAAACTGCTCTTTATGACTCCACAATTTGCTTGAAAATGATCAAATCTGTACATTTTCTTCAGTCTCAAAGTTATCCAGTGATAGTTTATCTCTACATGCATGAATACACCGAAATAAGGAACTGCTAATAGCTAATTCTGCATACTTTCAGTGGCACCAAGTTGCCACAATGTAAACAAATATAGTGTGAAAGCATTACAGCCCGCAGCATGGTTGATATTGCAACATTATACACTCTGTTTACACTGCACAATGGCCACATATTTATAAGAACAGAGGTCCCAGAACTAAGAGCATGATTATCTCGCAGATATAAGTGAGACAAAGAATAATAACAGAAGGGAAAATATCTATTAATATTCAACTTTTTCATGTTGCACTATCAATATTATTGATATTAATGAGGATTAAAAATGGCCCTGTCAAGATGACTTTTATATTTGTGGAAAGGGGTTTGTGACTGTAGTTTTTGTAGCACATTGCATTTTGGGTGACTTCATGCAGCAGCGACTGTCACTGTCCATGGTGCTGAATCAGCATCAGAGGAGCTCTTATATTGAGAGGATTGGGGGCTTTCTTATATTTAAAAATTAGACGTCTAAGTGTTATTTTCTTATGAGATTTTTAGTTTATAAGAATAAAAGGCATATATATTTACTTAATAATGTAAATGCTGCACCTGCTCTGGCAAAGCAGGGATCCTGAAAATGCACAGCATGACCAGAATGTGTTTGTGCAAAGTTGTTCATGGGGGGAATGCCATTTGTTTTTCAAAACAGTGACAAGATCAACTTTTATGAAGGGAGTGTAGGTTGGCTAGGTGGGAGGTCCATCTGGCGCTATGGGATGCCCTTGTCATTGAGGGGGGACACAGCATGGACAGGCTTAAGAAGCAAGGCGACAGATGCCAAAAAAACAAAAAAGAAGAAGAAGAAAATTAACAACAAAAACAAAAGAAAAGTACACACCATCGACAGGCGCTGCAGCTGGCCCCTGAGGGTGGCATATCCTTGACACGCACACCCGTCTTGCCTTGATGAGGAGGTGAAAGACAAGAGTATGAACACAGAGGGGGAGTATGTGCGAATGTGTGTTTTTACTGTTTGTGTGTGGCAGACTTTTCCGCTGTCTCAGCTCCTTGGTGGTGTCTGTCTGTCGCCGAGGGGCCCCAGCCCTGGCCCCGCATCAGCCGCCGAGCTGTGTCCACTCAGCACTTCCCCTTAGCCGCTGGTAAATTAGCCCCAGCAATATGCCACAACGCTTCTCACACCCCTCTCTCCTGTGTGCTATTGTTCATGCCCTTGAGGAAAGTAAGTGCATGTGTGTGTGTGTGTATGTATGTGCACACGCCCTGGTGTGTATGTACTCTGCTCTTACAAATGTGTCTGTGTAGAGGTGTTTAAGGCAACTGGGTTTGGATTTAAACCCAATTTTAATGGGCATAAGCCAAATTATCCAAATATGGTACAACTATAACTTTTGTAATTATCCCATCAGGTGTTTCTGTTATTACAGTTTTTTTTTTATCTCTGCTGCAGTTGATCACTGAGACTCTAAAACCAAAGCTACAAAACTACGGCTGCCAAACAGATGAGGATTTCGGGGTTGGCCCGTTGCATTCATTGTGGACATTTAATTAATTCACCATTTGAGTCCATTTCCAAATTTGTCAAATGGCACAAAATCCCAAACTTCACTGCCACACTGTTGGGTACTGCGGTTTTCAAAAACACTACAGCTGAGAAATAGGAAGGTTCACATTTACCACTCCACAATAATGTATTCATTTTTAGACACAAAATAAGCTGCTCAGCTGTGTAAAGTGCGGATCGCAAGTCAGAACGTACAAATAAAGATATAAATATATATAGAGATATAAAAGAGGACTGACATTCCTGGTTGTAATGGTACAAACTCACCCAGTGGGTGGTGGAATTAATGAGGTTTCCTGGCTCCCAAGGCATACGGGGGGGGGGGGGGGGGGCAACCCCCTCATGCCTACTGTGCCAGAGCTAGGCCGGCCATACCATCTTAACTGCGAGGGGGGCCAGAAAGTAAACACGGATCTGTGACCCCCCCCATTGGTAAGTCAGATCACTGGAGTGGACCCCTAGCCTGGAGCTGCAGTAGGTACACAGGTGACTGTTCTTACCCCTGCTCAAGGTAAAATCAGCTGGTGTTCGTTTGCCACAGCTGGGGCCCTTCAGCTTTATAATGTTCACTGATAACAACATTGCATTTACAGATGCAGTGCGTGTGCAGCAGACGACATAAACCACAGCACGGCAACCAAATGGAAAACATTTTTGTCTGTTTTTTCATAAACTCGACATTTACCACTTCTCATTCTTCAGTTTCCTTTCACTTAGGAATAAACAAGTGGCTAATTGTCACATCCTACAAGTTTTTTTTTTTTTTAATTTTCAAACTTGTGGATGAGCTAAATCAGCTTGTGTTATAGAGACACAAAAGCTTGGAGATGTCAACCATCTCCACGCAGCTTCCTCCGTCGCCCTGATCAATGCTGCCTGGCCATTGAAAGCATGCACTGGGTATAAACACTTGGCCATACATGGATTGCATTGCAAAGGACACTATGGTCAATGTGTGGCCTTGCATCTCCTTTCCACGCGACCACCTCGATCAGTAGGAGGGCAGAGATGGATCAAATTGTCGGGCTATTGCACAGGCAGCAAAGTGCATTGTGTCTTAAGACATGGATGTAAAACTGATACATGTTTCCATGCATGATTAAACAGTGGTGGGTGGGATTTAAACAGCATAGATGCTGGAATCTAAAATGTCACCCTCTCAGCTTTCAAGCCCACACATTAAAACGGAAATGCAGCCTCCTTCGGAAAACTGCTGAGTATCTGGAGGTTGTGCTATTGATACATGCCCCGGATCAATCGCCCTGGCTGTCCAACCTCCGCTTAAATCAGACAAAAGAAGGTAGTGCTAGATGGTAATTTTCTATTGACAGGGTCTCAGTGCGGACGGGTGGGGGCACGGAGGCATGTACCATTTGAGATCAAAAAAGGTCACCCAATTTCTGGTAAGAACAAAAGGTGACGAAATGGCACTCTTAGCCGAACTGCGATGTAATTTAACTCAAGGCAAACCCTTTTTCGAGGTGTATTAGGTTACGTACAAGAAACTAGCAGTCTTTCTCAGCCAGTCTTCATTTCATTAACTCCCCCAACACGTGGTTAAAGCATAAATATTAGAATCCAAAGGGCATTTGTAGAAATTTGTAAGTGCGGCAAGAACATGCACTGCTGCCTCTGTTTTCCATAGTCTGGGGAAATGTAATGTTACATTTGTATGCAGACTGTGGTGAAGTTGCTCCTGACTCTAGAAACCTAAAAGATGAAATGCTGATATCATGGGTTTTGTGGATTTTTCTTGATAGTTGCATTTGGCATTAGACAATTCCCATGTGCGTCTCAGCTCCTTTAACCTTTTTTTCCCCGGTTGCTGAATATTGTTGTTCTCTCAAATCCCTTTTATTCATATGCTGGAAAGCACCTGGCCAAGTTAATACCATTTATCAGGAACCTTTAGCATTTAAAATGCCTTCTGTCAAGGGTCGTTTGCATATCCTCTTGTCTTTCTGTGGAGAGCGGTCTCCACTGATGAATGCAGAAATATTAAAAGCGTGTGGTGCTTGCTAAAGGAATGCCGAGCGTGTGCAGACATCACAAACTCGGCCGATCAGTCGAGTCTCCTTGTCCTTGCTTCGTTTGGGTTCTGTACTTGTGCCATTAACCAGTTTCATGAAGAGTGAGAGAAATCAAGAGTGCATGCTCAGGAGTCTGTCTCACTATTGTATCCAAAGTTTGTCTCCACACTGGCTCGGATGGCGTTGACACCTCATTAGTGCTGCCTTGTGAATTCAGCTTAACTTTTCATATTGTCGGTAATTGTCATGGAATGTGAAACGCACTACTATTTAGGGAGACAATCATTTTGCCGCACACTGTGCTGACATCTTTAAAAAAAAAAAAATGCTGCTATGTTTTACAGATTTCTGTTTGAATGAGTGGGAACGGTGAAGACAGTGGATTGAAGCACTGCAGAAGAAGCTGCTATTTTTATTAGACTCTGCTTTTCCATGCAGCAAGACGCTTCTGCCAAGAGAATGGGGTGGCTTTCCCCTCTGCCCTATTTTCAGTGTTCTTTCTTTCATCCGCAAGTGACCATTTTGTGCCATAATCCTGTCACTTAGACCTCTCAGTTTGAGTTTGATATTTTAATTTAGTTGTTGCGTGGGTTTATGGGGCTTGAAACCTCTTCGTGCAGCCTACCACAAAGGACCCTTCAGATGAATTGTGGGGACGGGGAAGTAGTGAAAAAGATAGACAGAGGGTTTGGTGCAAAGTGCTGAAAATACCCAAACAAAGCGGAGGGTGTACAAGGAAGAATGGAGCACAGGTGACACACGACTGCAGTGCGGTATTCAGGCAACCTGCCGGGTGTACAGCTGCTTGTGGTGTGATAGCAGGGCAGATCTCCCCATACAACATCAGCTGATCAACTGAACCTCTTCCATGTGATTGATAGGTATGTAACAGTGGGCACATGCACACCAAACTTTCCCTTAGGCCCTCTAAGGTGCAACAAGCACTGTTGACTTTACAAATATAAAATATTCATCTACTGCTTAACCAACGGGATGATAAAAGTGCCATGTGACTGCGATCGAGCAGTGGAGGCATAATGTCTGAAATATACATTTGTAGGGTTTGATGAGAGCAATAACAATGCAGGCAGAACTGCTGGTTCGGCAGGCACAACAGACGCCGCAGATTGCACCGTGCCATATATTTTATTTTTAATCATACAACGCCCTGAGTCTAACGACCAAAACAAAATGCTACATCAAGGATAATGATAATGGTTCTCATGATTAAGAAAGCAAAGCGCTAGTAAAGTGTAAAAGAGTTTTGCGTTGACAGAAACCACATTTACTGTCCATATGGTAGCCTGTTGAACCCCATAACTCACGGAACAAAGCATGGCAGGGAGGAACCTGGGAGGAACGCTGAACAAACTGTGTCAGGAAAAAACAAAAAACAAAAAAAAAACAAGCAAGGCTTACAATTACCCCTATATAAATCAAAGAAATGACATTCACTTCCAATCATACACAAATCATAGAGGAAAATCTTGGTAGTAAAAGCTATAGTGTAATCAGCAAGTGATTCATTCACTTACAATTTCAACACTGACACTACACACAGACACTAAAATAGTATGTCACAAATTAGAGGTGATGATAATCTTTGCTGAAATGTGCTGAAGAGTGGAAAAGCAGGGCAGATGGCAGAGGCTTCATCATTGGCCTGTTCAGCAACATACCGAGTGGCTTTGCCAGAGTAATATCAGCCCCCCCGTCCCATATGACCAATTATCAGGGTTTCACCTTGGGCTGGTGGTGGTAATGGTGCTGATGGTGGGTGGAGGGGCAAGGGCGGGGCCAAAGACAGGGGCACCTGTTACTGAATTAAAATACATTCTTCCTTGCGTTGGTGAAAATGTTTCTTTTCTCTTGTTGCCTGCTAGGCGTCAACAGCGGCTATGACAAAGGAGTACTCAGCCAGCAGAAAAATGCACTATTAATGTGGGAAGATGGTAAGAGGTTGTTTGTAAGGGGTGTGATCAGTAGAAATGCAGCCTTTGATGGCGATAGCTTCAACCATCCTCTAAATTTGTCAATTACACCTCCATTGTGTTCGCCCATTGTTAGGTCTTTGCATGGCACACAAAGCCAATTTCTGGCTGTGCTCAACAGGGAATCCCATCTTCAAAAGGCAATGGGGAGCTGTTTATTGGATTCGAGAACCTGGCCGGAGATAAGGTGAATTACCCTGTTGTGTCATCTCCCAGATGAGAAGGCAAGTGTGAAATGCAAGTCATTCGATTGAGGCAAAGGAAAGCAAATCACGGCCACAGATTAGTGTGTTAAATTACTGGGATGTGTAAATGCCTCCAGGCCCCCTGAAATATTTATCTCCTTATATCACTCAATGTACCCACTGAGTGCTTCTGATAATCCAGAACATTCATCCAAGATCATACTGATATACAGAAAACAGCTAATAGTAGCCATTATCACATCAAGCAGTGTGGTTCCCAAGCTTTTAGCCCAACAGTCCTGTGGGATGAAGTACCCTTTCATCTACACCAATGTGTTAATTTAAACTGGTTTTTAAAGTTAATGTTATTTAGGACTTGATTATATGAAACAATAATCTTAACATACAATTGAAGTAATGTTTAGGTTGGTTTGGTAAAATTTGCATCTGTTCTATAACCACCGGACAGGAGCTGGACATTTCAACCTTTTGTTCTCTTTTTTTTTTAACTGTTTAATACTTTTGGCTAACTATTCCATCCACCCACCTATTTAAGCAATTTGAACACTGTAACCATTACTTTTAGCTTGCTAGCTAACTATTAGCTTAAATATGTCAACTGCATGTATATCTGTTAAATTTGGATAACTATTTCAATTGTTTGTTACTCTTGGATGAATATTTCAATTGTTTATCTTAAGCTAACTAATTCAACTGTAAACCTGTTACTTATGGCTAATTTTTCCACTCATTAAGCCACTACTTAGCTAACCATTTCAACTATGTATCCATTATCTGTTAGCTACCAATTTCTCTGTTCATCTCTCAGTTAGCAAAATAAAACTTCTGGCCCAACATGAGCCTGGGTCTCCGGCCCAAGTCTGGCCCATATACTTCCACATCTTGGCAGATTCTAGCAGTTATCCTCTAGTATTGGCTGAAAGCCAGAAGATATTCTGTGTGTGCTCCAGGATTGTTCCAGATGTGAAAGTAGCATCTGACTATCATGCTGTATATGGCACATATTTGGGCTGTGGAACCGGGCGTCTGCTGGGCCAGAAGAAAACAAGCATGTTGCCCAAGTATGGGCCAGATTCCATCTAGTTATGCATTACTTTTAGCAAACTTTTCTAAACTCTCTGCTTACTTGCTAACTAATTTTAATGCACAGTCATTTTTTTACCTAAACATTTTATTCATGATTATTATTATTATTATTATTATTATTATTATTATTTAAGTACCTGGTTGGGAATGACAGGTCTACACTGACTAGAGGAAACCTCAAGGTATTTTTTTTTTACAAAAAAAACAAAAAACAAACCACTGAAAAATTAAGGACTCTCAGTGGCTGCAAAACCAAAACAGGAAAGTCCAGATATTAGTCACTCAGAAGTCAACAGTATGTCAGCCAGCAAGAGAATGACATACAGAATTTCCCCCCTAACTTGTATTCCAAGTGGGATGTCTGACACCAATGTCACTGCTCCACCTGGCTTCAGCGTCTGCTGTCACCTTTGGGAAGCGAGTTGAGCTTTTGCCAGTGTGTCGATCAGCCAAACCGTCGTTAGGCCAGAGAACAGTTACACACTGCCAACTTTATATCATTGCCAGTTTTTTTTTTTTGTATGCAAGCATCTCCTTCACTTCAGCTGCTCTCGGTCCTCTTGCCTCTTTCTTCCTCCCATCTCTTCTCACCTCCCTCCATCCTCCTCACCACCTGTCCTGCAGCCGCTGAGATCAAGTGTGAGGTTTCTCACTTTTGTCACCGAGGCAAGGGATTGTGAGCGTGCGTGCGAGTTTTGTGCGTGCGATGGCGGCCAATGCCAGAGACTTGTGGGGTCTTCGAGCCTGCTGGACGTCCCATTTCCCCCCACCAGTCACCCTGTCGCTGTGCTGGAGTGGGGTCCATCTGCTGAGTGTCTGTGCGTCTGCCTTCCCAACCCACACAAGGACCCCTCACTATGCCACAAGTTCATCTAGAGTACAAACCAAATGGAACACATCTTGTGTTAAACAGATGGACTTCTTTAGTTTAAAAAAAAAAAATAGGTTACGACTTACTGGAGTAACTACGTGATTTGGCTGAGGAGAATCTGTTAATGAATGCTCTGCATTTTTGTTTTCTTTTAACACACATATATGCTTGTTTATGCAGTTTTGACCTTTGTACTGAGGATGCAGAACAAATTACAGACTAACAAGAGATTTTGAAATGACAGACAGCCTTAGTCACCTTTAGCAGTTTAGTCATCTGTTCCAGCTAAATGTGGTGAATCGTTCACATATCGGGGCTTGGAAACTGCCAGGCAGCATCCATCCAAGTTGTCAGGTGAGAGATGGAGAGAGATGAGGGAGGACCAGCATCTGAACAGCGTTAACTCTTCGTTGTTGTTGTTATTCAGCACACATGTTAATTCGCTTTGTGTTTTGCAGCGGAGCCTTGGGGGAGGTAACCAGAAGTTATGTGACTGGGCTTTTGATGAGCCTCAACAGCATCTGCAAGTGGAGTGTTTGGCATTAGTTGACTGGGGTGCGCAAAAAGAAAGTATTTAAAGGCTGCGTTATGTATGCTACTCGACAATGAGGTATAAAATATTTAAACACAAGTGACAAAATGGAGTGTGTTGAGGATGAGCAAAGGAATGCTAAAACTACTAATTCAAACTGGTGAATATTGTCCTACTGGTGATTTTGGAAAAATTAAAAATCTGTCCAATTTAAAGGATATGCTTGGGTGTTTGTTTGGTTACTTCTCAGATGTCTCAGGATGTAAAACTGAGACATTGCAGCTGCTGCTCGCCCCATCTCTACTCCTATCTACTCGAACGTAGGCACCACTGTGTTGATCAAATTTGTATTTCCAGGATCAAAAGGACCTGCCAGGAAACAGCAAATTTAACAGCAGGCTTTACAACATCCCCTCAGAAATCTGTCTTACTCGCAGTGATAAAGTGTATAGATTATCTTTTCACTGTATGGTTTGCAAATGAACTAAAACAGAAACATGAAATAGAAACTGAGGCATGCATGTACGGAGAAAATAGTTGCTGCATCAGACAATGAGAAAATGGCAAAGTGGAAAAAAGGATAAAGCACATAAATGCAAAATAACTCCTGGCACTGTCTTGCAAGAAAGGATTATGGCTTGTCTTTCAATCAAAAGAAGAAAAAGAAAAAAATAGAAGCTCGGTTCGCTCTCTCTTCTGTAGCTTTTGTTTCCTTTCAAATCACAAGTCTAAGTTTCAACTCGCAAGAAGAACAAAGGAGACGACAATTAATTGAAGGCCTTTTATTAATCATGTTCAATTTCATATCAGTCCCCCGGGAAAGAGATGTTACAATCTCAATGTTTTGTCTCATTACGCTTTCCCTCTCGTATCTATTCAACGCAGTCGTTAATGTTTATTTATTTAACTTGATATGTTCTACAATGGAGGTAATGTGAAGATGAGAATGCATGCTTGAATGGAGGGATTTGCAAAGCAGGACCTGTCAATTTTGATTAGCGCTACAGCGGTGCAGGCGCAGGCAGACAAAGAGAGGGAAAACTCAGGGGACTCTATATTTCTTTAACTCCCTAAACCCCTTTGGAAGAAGCCCTTTGAAACATGGTTATGCAGTATTTATTTCTTTATTTTGGTGTGTGTTTGTGTGTGTGTGTGTGATCCAATTCAGCGTCAGATCCAATTCGTCATGGTTTATACTTTTTACAAAACAGTCTAAAAAAGCAACAAATGCTCACCTAAGACCAGTATTGAGCCAGTAAGAGTGTCCTTTTGTGATTACCGTGTATAGAACCCCAAAAAAAAGAGCCTTCCAGTGACAAAGAAATGCCCCATTTCTTCCTTGTTACATTTCCGTTACAGTTTCTAATAACCTTGAAGTATTATTTTGGTACAAAGATGCAATTATGTGGGAAATATATTGTGCACTTTTACTGCAAGCACGGTAACATAGACGAAGAAACAGAACTAATGCAGCTGGATCTCCAGCCCCTTCAAGTGTACCTATTAAGCTTGATGAATTGAAACTGAAATGACTGGAATCCCTGCAGTGAACATATAAATAAGCCTCTCGCCGAGGGACAACAACAGAATGGGTTGGAGATTTATTGACAAGTTCAGGAATGGTGGTGGTGGTGGTGGTGGGGGGGTGGGGGTGTTTTTTGGGAAGACAGATTTTCAACCTTTAGTTTTACAGTACTTTCTACCATAAAGTGTACAATGGGATGGAGTCGGTTAATGGGGGTGTATTCTGGGAACACATGAAGACTTCAGTCTCTGTTAATGCTTACATCAACACAGTAAAATACTCCATTAAAAGGTAGCAGTCCAACATTCAAAATGTTACTTGAGTGAAAGTTCAAGAGGCATTACCAGCAAAAACAAGCACTTAAGGCTTCGCAAGTAAAACCTCCACAAGTAAAATCATAATGTAGAATGGCTCTCGTCAGTGTCATAATCTCATACAGTATATTATATTAATGGGTTACTAATACAGCACTGTGTAAGCAGCATTTTAATGTCAAGGGCAAGCTGACTTTTACTACTTTATGTACGGTTTACAAGGATTACCAATGAGCAAAGTCAGCAGCTGCCCCCAAACCAGTGGCCCAAAATACCCCCACATTAATGGTGTAATTACTCTCAAGTAATTTGATTAACTGCAAAATCTTAAACTAAAATAAGGCTCTTAGAGTGGCACCTATGTAATCCAGGGGCCCTATCTTGAAGAAGGGCCCTGTCAAAACATTGGTTGGAGTTCTGGTTAGGGGTCCACAACTTACTTTTGCTTCCATTGGGGTGGTTACAAGCTCAAAATGACTAGTAACTATAGCTGCCGTGTAAATGTAGAGGAGTAAAAAGTATAATAATTTCCCTTTAAATATAGCGGAGTAGAGGAATGAAGTACATTAGCATAAAACTGAAGCAAAGAAAGTTCAAGTCCCTCCAAAGTTGTACCTGAGAGCAGTAAATATACTCTGTTACATTTCACCACTGCAATTAAGCCAGAAATATAATACATTAAGTCATGGTTGTAGAAACCATCACTGATGTTTTTCACTGTAGTCTAACAGGGGCTGACATTAAAATCATTTTTTATTATTGATCAAGGTATACCGCTATACCAATGTGTTTTCATTAAAATTTTCTTCAGCACATTCTTAAATGAATAAATAATCAATAAAACCTGGCAGCGAGTCAAAGCCTATTTTTTCTCAAACGAAGCCGCTGAAGACAGTGTTATGACTGGCAGCTTGTTGGATAGTGTCTCTTACTCGTGCTTAATGAACTGTGAGATGGTGATCAGTGCCCAGTTGCATACAATATATCATTTCACCTACCTTGAGCCTCACTCGAGTGTTTTGTTTTCCTCTCCTTAGGGATTCTTTTATGGGTGTCGCATAGAGTTTCACAAATATAATCCTTAGCCAGGAGTGTTCTTTTTTTTTTTACTTATTATTTCATGATAATTTTATCCGTAACACTTCAGCTGAGTTACTATGGAAACTGCCTGCAGTTCCAAAAGACTGTCAACCACCTAGTAAATATCACAATTATGTTGGAACAGCTTAATAACTCATGTTTGATATGTGCATAACATGTTTGACTGATCACCGGGAGAAGATTTCAGTCTGTTACAGCTGTAGTTAATTAATTAACTTCATATAAGAACAATTAATGGAGGATATTACATTCTTTTCTAAAGGCATTTCTACTTTTAAATGAGGTAATGAGTTTGTGGACCTCTGCCACCAGCTGTTGGTCTCCGGTCTACAAAAGGGTTTCTTAAGACTTCCCAAGGTAATCCGACTTAGTTAAAATGCCGGAGACTTTGATTATGAAGAACAAAAAGGGAAAGGGACAGGTGGAGGGTGGTGGGGGGTTAGGGGGGGCAGCATTGTTGCATGGTTCCCCTTCAATTAGATTTAGCTGTAATTGAACCCCTGGGGAAGCACTGATCGTCACAATAAAGTGCGGCATTACCTCAAACCGGATTTAGTGGCTACATGATCCTCCACTGCTCTAGGTGAGACATTTAATTAAGTCCCATTGCTTTTGCAGAGCAGCCATATAACTGAATTAACAGTGCAGAGACCCACCAGGCATTGCGTTCACTCACTTCATTCAGTGTCCTCCTATACAGTACCACCTTACTCTACTGGGCAATAACAACAATAGGATTTGCAAGTGTCTGTGTTTGAGAGGAGGGCAAATGCACAAAGACACTGAAAGTTTTAATACGAGAGAAACTATCACTCACAGTATGTGTGCTACTTTATATGTCTGAACGTCTGAGAACAATCTCCGGCTGTGTTTGTGACATCTCACACCCAGCTGAGTGTGTCTGCACCTTCCCCCTGATGTCCAGCCTCGATTGAAGTTCAGCGAGATGTACTCTTGCAGTAATGAAGGGCAGCTTTGGTCGGGTCGGTGCCGCTGGTGGCTGTGTGTGTTTATGTGAATGTTAGCGGGGCGCAAATCAGGGCACACCTGACAACTCCCCAAGCCTCCCTCTCCTCATTACTGCCAGACAAACAAATGCTGCACATCTACTTGGAACACTGGCCACTGCGAAGGACCCCAGGACTTCAGCCTGCAGGAGTCTAACTCTGAGCATTTGCTGCTAGACACCGAATCACTACGCACACACACATACTCGACTAAAGGAAAGCAGAGAGAAACTGGCGAATGTGAGAGCAAGAGATGGACAGCACCAACATTACTTTATATATATTCTGACAGAGATAAAGTTGAAAGGAACATCACTTTCCTTAGTCCATTTCTTTTCTTGGTATAGGATCTTGTCTGTCTGAGGGTCTACCCATTACATCAAAGTTATGGTCAAGGGAGGTGTTATTTTTCCAACAGGAAATTATTTTTGCATTCAGGCTGAAAAGAAAAAAAAGAAAAAGTTGTACTGGCTGATGAAATGTCAAATTATGAATTAAACATTGAGAATAGATGAAAAAAATATGATTTTTTTTTTTTTTTTTGTCTATTTGGTGTGCCACCTTTGCACCTCTTATACCTTTACAAATCAGCTATTCCTTTATTCTGCACTCCACAAAATACAAACAGCATATCACCGTGACCTCTACAAGGTTGTGTTCCCACCTGCTGCCCATTGGCATGTGGCAGGTATTGCTTCATATTCTCCAGCCGGAGATATTTTAGATATTTTGATCACATCAGAGTGTCGTACGACCAAATGAATCAGTGCATCTTTGAGAAATATTTGGTCTAGATGCTTGTGAGCCACGTTTTTCAATGTGAAAGTTACTGAAGATGTACCAAACTAATTAGCTTGGTAGCTTAGCTAAGTGGCTATCGACATCTGTTCCATAACCATTGCTCTTTACCAGAGCAGTAAATACTGTTAATACTGTAAATAAAAGTGAATGCTAACAGGTAATAAGCTATAATAGCCTTCTCAATTTTGGACCCTCCTGCTTACCGTACCCTCAAAAGTTAGGGTTTGACAAGACGGCTTTCTATTGGTCTAATGGTCAATGCGCAAATTTGTGGGTCAAAGTTCATCAAAGTTGAAGTTCATGCAAAAACAATTACACACATTTACTTCGCTTATGGCAACAAATGCACTAATAGTGATGATTGTCGTTATAAATCGCAGCCCTTGTTTCTCTCCGTTACTTTATGTATCAGCATTTCCACACAACGGCAGATTCACATTTAACATTTTACTCATAGTACAGAGAGGAACTCATGTGATCTATTCTCAGACAAGCTTTCCTGTCTATCCATCCTCTTCTTTTATTTTTGACATTCATTTCAGTGTGCCACTAGACAACATCTGTCATAGTAGCCCTCAGGCTTACTCTGAGCATGTAGGGTCAATAGATCTAAACTGACCCAAATCTCACAGGGCTGCCTGGGCTCACTGCGGCAAGGGGGAAGATAGAGGCGAGTCCAGAAATGAGATTATTTTCTTGTATTTCAGGCAGGGACGCAGCTTCTTGCTCACTCACCTGTCACATACAGACGGACGGATGAGACATGAGAAGTTAACGTCAGTGAAGGCAGACTTGCAATTAGGAGGCGTGGAGGTTACACATATGTGTGCATTCACACACAAACAAGCAAACAGAATAGCTCACTATGGAGTCTCCTACACGTGTCATCGACCTACTATCTTTTCCTTCTGGTTCATTTAGCCTCACAAAACACCCTTCCAAAGCTATTTTCCATTAAGACACTTTCACTGGCCCAGTAATCTCCAGAAAGGGGCCGTGCAAGGCCAGCTGGGGAGAGGCTTTGTGGCCACTGAGTCTCCCTTTCAATCCCCTCTTAGGGAAGCCAAAGCTCCAGAGATCCCCTTACCAGTGGGAAGATCTGGCCAGTTCCATCCAAGCAGGGCCTTTTGTGCCCCACACTGGATTACCTGCGGAGTCCCATAAGCACCAAATGTTTCCTCTCTAAAGATTTAACAAGACCCAGGGGGAAAACATCTAATTTGTTGGCTGTGTATTCCCCTGGCTAATCCCCGGTCAGCGCTATTGGGTCCAGCTAATCTAGATTTCCACTGAGTCTGGACTCGGTTCTGATCTAGAGCCAGTCCTTGAGGTTGGCCCATGCACAAGATGTCAACACATGTTGAAAGAAAAGGGAAAAAAAGAGAGAAATGGTACAATAGAGGTTGCTATTAGTATTCTGTGTCGCTTACGTCATGTGAATGGCCTATAGATTACCTATCAAGCTGGCATTTAGCTTTAGGGTACAGAGGATATGTAAGGAAAAAAAGAACACATGTAACTCTTACTCAGCTCTCCCCTGACATGTTTCCTGCAGCCAAAACAAAAATTTGACATGAGAAACGGAGGATTTTTTTTTCTTTCTTTTTTTTAAGCTACACACTTATAGATTTTTGGCCACTAGAGGACAGAAAAAAATATCCACACCTGGCTGCCAGAAGTCGTTCTGGCTAAAATGCAAGCAAACCATTGCTACATACAATTCCAGCCAGCACAAAGCAACATATTATCCTACAGCAGTTGTGTTTTTATTTTTTAACAACTATCTTGCTAACTTTGTTAGCCCACCATTTGGTGGCAGGCAGGTAACATACCGTTGGTTTATCAGACATTGTTTTCTAAAATAACTCCCTGCAGGTACCCAGATAGCAAAATAAATCCAACCCATACTTGGGCCACGTGCTTGTTTTCTTCTAGCTCCGAAGTTCCACAGCCCGAATCTGGCCCATGTACAACATGAGTGTAAGATGCTACTTCCACATCTGGACAAATTCTGGTGCACACACAGAAAATCTTCTGGCTGTCAGTCAATACCGGAGTAGAACAGCTGGACTCTGCCCAGTGTGGAAGTGTATGGGCCAGACTTTGGCCGTGGAACTGGGCATATGTTGGGCCAGAACTTTAATTTTCCTATCTGGGAGACAAGCAAAACGCTTTCACATCTTACACGTCCAGTAATTATTCAATGATGACATGATAAATGATTAATGAGGATTTAAACATTTTCACTAAAACAACCCAACCACATGCACACTTGCAATGTTTTAAAGAAACTTCCCTCTGGGAAGTGGGTGCTATCACCTTATTAAGTATTCCCTTACAGATAATGTCACTCCAAGCAGACTTTATAATGACAATCAAATGGTTTCCTGTCAACCTGAGTCCCAGCATTTGAAGTAGGAACTAAACGTTATTACCCTTATTGACATTCATAGCATTCATTCCACAGTTTAAAGAAAGACTGGGGTCAACTGCCCTTGAGTATAACACTTGAATAAAATTTATAGAACTTCCTGCTATTAAGATATCTTTCCATTGGATATATGAGATGTTATCTATCTGTAATAGATGTATTATTTATGACCAGCCGCGCTTTAAAGTCAGTCATAAACAAGTGACTACAAGAAACAAAAGCCAAAGGGAGACAAATGGCAGTGACTGTGTTGTGTTGCATCAAAGGCATCCCTTGATGCCCTCTGCATTACTGGGGAGTCTATAAAGGCCTGATTAATCACATAATAACATCCCATAGAATTATATCACCTTCATTATTACAGACAGTTAAAGCTAGAGAGGTTTTTGAAGAAAATGACACGACTACACCTCTGCTTGCACCTCGAACAATGTTGCATTTGACTGGGAGGTTTTCACAAAACATTAAATCTGGGTAATAGACTGGTGGCGTCATATCTGCCCTGTACAGTGTGGTCATGTGTGACACAGAAATGTGCAAACACTAATCACAAGGTACATTGATTGTTATGTTTAATGTGCCGTTTTCATTTCCTCAGATGTAAGAAATAATTGGAATTTCTTTTCAGTTGCCGTGCTAATAGCTCGCCTGGAGGTTAAAATTTCAAAAAGGGAGAGGAGAAAGGCAGGAAAGCGTGATCAAGACCCGTAATTAATTGGAAGTATTGTTATGAGGTTTTTGATGGAAATCCTGTGTATGTGTGCATATGTGCTCACATGCCTACACTGCAATGCACTGGGCATATCTACAGGGAATAGAATAATATTTTATGCACACAAATGAGTAATTTCATGATCTTGAAAGGTTTAATTTATTGTGTGCTCCTCCCCAAATGACCGTAGTAGCCATAACAACCAATTAATTCACTTCCTACCACTCCAGTAACATGACATTGAGGGTTAGCTGCAGGCTAGCAGCTGTGTTTTTCTGCTGAGGTTCCTGCAAATATTGAATTAATTCCTTTCCTTATTAAACAGGGTGACATGGTAAGAGTTAGTGTTATGAGTATCACTGTGTTCAAGGATGTTAGTATAGTTAAAGAGCTACGGGTAAAAAGAACCTTTCAAGTGTCACTACTGAGATTTATAGGGCTGCTGTGCTGTGATGCTAGTCACTAATGTTATTTTGCTATGAAAATGTTTCGTGTAAGACAGCATACCTCTGAAAGCAGAAATCTAAAGAAATGTTTATTGTTTATTCTGATATTTCATCGAGCGTAAATGACATACAGTCTAAACCTGCAAACTGCTCACAGCTAATAAACTGTCAGTGAAACCAGGTAACATCCCTTTGTATTATTCAGAGTGCTATCATAAACATACCTATACTATATTTGTTTTACATTCATGGGCTAAACCATTAGCCATAAGCCATCACCCATTACAATTGCCGTTAGCTACAGTCCATAGTAGCCTGCTGCTGCTCACAGCTAATAAAATATCAGTGAAACCTGGTAACATGTCTGTGTCTTATTATCGAGAGATGCTATAATATTAATATCATTAGGTTTTTGCATTCATTTCACACATTATTCTTTTTATTATACACTTGTAATGCTACACTGGATGTAGTTCCAGCAGTACTGGCCAACCGTGGCTGCTATTAAGTACACATATACCATAAATCCACTACAAAATAAACAGTGGAAGTCGAACATGGACAATTTCACCTACATGAGCGGTCTGGGTTTCATGCAAGTTTTGTTTTGAACAGAGAAATTTTGCCTGTTAAACTATTCTCTTTGACACCCGCTTAGACAGATTATGAAATGTTAACATTTTCTGTTAATTAGAGCACAAAAATTACTAATTTTAGAGCATAAATTTGTTCTTTTTCTTTTTCTCCATGACTCCTGTAAGCTTCTGTGCATATCTATATATTCATACTTTTTTCTTTTTTTTTACTTTTTTGATATAGCTATTCAAGTCACAGGAGGCTGATAACAGGTGATGATTAGCTCCCTCCCGAGCCCTCCCAGCTTTGTCAGGCCAAAAAGGTTCACCTAATTCCTCTTGGCATTCATTCCACTTAGTCTCCACTCTTTGCTTCCAACTCTCGCTCTCCTTCTCTCACTCATAGGGGAGTTGTCAGACAAGGATAACACCTCTCTGTGAAGAGAGAGAGAGAGAATGAGTGGGAGTGAGTGAGAGAGGGAGGCGGTTGCTAGGATAAAGAGAAAGCACACTGAAGCGTCAATTTACTTAATAACAGATTTTTACGTTTTTTTTCTGATGCCTTGAGAAAAAGTGCTGCCAGTTTAAACTTTTAAGATGACTGCTGTTCTTAAATCTCATTATCAAAGGTCTGTAAATTGAAGGGTATGTGCTCCATCTGGAGACAGTAGACGCTGTGTACTGCTGGATGATGTAGCACATTCAGAGTCCAAATGATGTGGGTTGATTGTTGGCGGTTCAAAAATATTAATTAGTTAGGAATTAATTTACAAATCTAACATATGCACACTATTCGCAGAAACACTAAAATGCTGTGAAACAACAGAAGCAAGCCTGTGACTGATCATTACTTAATATAACATCTGGATGTTGAAGTCAGTGAGACATACACATTTCATTACACTACACAAATTCTGTCCAATTGTCCTTGAGCAAGGCACAAAATCTACAGTTATTTATCTAGAGTTATGTAATCCCAGTTAGTAAACACATAAGAAACAGTGATTCTTGAACTTCAAATCCCCACAGCCATAGGGCCTTTTTCCCATGGACCTGGTACCGCTCACTGTGCCCTGCAATACTGAGCAGCATGCATGTACTTGTCATTAAACTTACATGCGACTATCCAGTAAAAAAGTTATGAATAAAAGATATTTGGCTGTAATTTGTGGTATTTTCTCACAGTAGAATTAAAGCGTTCAAGCATTTAGATGTGTTTTGCAGCCTTTTTATTTTCTATAGTGTCCCATACTATTCTGTAAACTGTCTATGTTGATTTGTTGCGGAAGGAAGTTTTGGACAGGATTCAGACAGCTTCTCTGCACCTCCAGCTTGAACACCAGCAACAGGCTTCCCCTTCAAGATGTCAGACTATTAAGGACCGGATATGTTCCACAAATGGATGTGGACATATACACACACAGTTCTGTTTATGCCACATTGGGGGCCTGCATGCATGGATGTGTAACTTGGGCTCATGAAGATAAACAATCCCTTGGCCATCTGCTGGCCTAATGGTTTAGATGGGGACCTTGGTTGCATGCCATACCCCGCTCTCCCCCAGTGTTTTCTGTCTGTATAGAAACCATCATTTTTTTTTCTAAATACATAGCAAACACAAACTTTACTCTGCACACTAAATATGCTCTTATTGTGGTTGTATCACAGCCCTATCAAAAAAATGCCAATACTATATTTGTTTCACACATACACATACATTCTGGTGGGAGATTTCAACCCTGCCATAAGGCATCATGCTGACAGAGTTTACGCCCTGTATTTTTAATCTTTAAAATGGGTCGGAACATGGTCATAAGATGACATTAGACAAACAAATTTCAAATATCAATATTTAAACATCAATACACTAATGATTTCCTTCTGTCAATTCATTTTTCTTATTTATTCAAAAGCAGGCTTTTATTTTGGAATTCAATGCCACTTCAACCTTGCCCCTGACATAAATCTTCACCTCTGTTGATACTGTAAACAAAGGTTTCCAGGGACGCACCAAAGCATAAGATAATATAAGCGCAAGATAAATGTTATAATGTGATCAAATGAGATGCTACATCCACTTATCGTAACACTTACCCCTTGGCTGCCCACTCACACAGCCCCTATGGACATTGTCAGTGTCTCTGTCACCAGTTGTATGCCCCCTAAATGTGTGTGTGCCTCCATTCACTCATGCACACACACACACACCCCACGCCCACGCACACACATTATGGATGGCAGGGAAAATGCGGACAGAGTCATCCTGTCCGCCATCACTGCAGGGCTTCTGGAAGAGTGGACACCAATTACAGCCAACCAGACCGAGCCAAACACTGCTTCAGTCCACCAGCCGCACCCCTCCATCCGGCTGCCACAACCCCCGACACCCCTTTCTCTCTGCCTGGCTCTGTTGCGTTCCCTTTGGTCATGGCTGTACGATGGCCAGTCATGTGTTACAAATGGGATAAACTGCAGCGGTTGGGTGATGTGCATGTGGGTGGATGTGAGTGGGTAGCCATGGCAGCCAGCAGACAGGGCACGAGAGAGGAGGGGAGGAAGGTTGGGGTTGTGGGTGTGAGAGGAAAATGGGTACAATTTGGTGTACGTGTGTGTGAGTGTGAGAGAGAGAGAGCCAGTCTGTGTGCATTTGCCTGCATATGCATTTAGGTTTAATACATGAAAGTAGATGTTTGACAGTTTCAAATATATGACTACAAACTAACCTGAGCTACACAGGGAAAGAAAGGACAGCAAAACTACGACGCGCTGGTCTCTGATGTACCTCAAGTGATCATCAGCTGTGTTTGTTTATCCACAAGGTTTCATTTATTCCTGTGGTCCTGACACAGTTGGCAGGTAGAGGGGGCGAAAATGAGTCGTGCTGGTGCACGGTGCTGCGCAGCGCTGCCTGTCCCTGCCTTGGAAGCACATGGCGGATCGGCAGGCGCACCGGGCCACCATATTGACCTGGCACTGAATGACACATGTCGGGAAAGGGAGGTGTGAGGAAGAGGAGAGGTCACTGTTCGCACGTCTCTGTCATCAAACGCGCCGCGCCGCACCGCGACCCCCCCCGCCGCCGCCGCCGCCGCCACCATGCCACCCCGTCGGATGGACAGAAAACATCTGCTACAGTGCCCCATCCCAACCCTCCCCCATGCCCCCCTCACTTCTACCCCCTGAGGGCATGGCCAGCTTGAATGCCTGCCACCACCGCACACAGTACCGCCTGTCCAAACCTGGAGAACAAAATGAAAACAAACAGTGCCGACCCCAGCACTGTTGCTCCCCTCTGGGCAACTCATTCTGAGACAAACAAGCTTAAGTCCCATTAACCACACCTGACCATTCACATGATTGATTTGCAAACAATGAGAGTCACGTCTGATGTGTATATGTGTTAAAAACATAATTTATGACACATGACAGAGGCTGTGCGCTAGCATAAACTTGAAAGGCCAAATAGAGTCAGTCAAGCACCGGAGTTGCTTGATGAGATCTTGATCTGAATCCATTTGGATCTTTCATCATTTTGTTGTGATTAAAAATCCCTCCCCAAAACACCTTCCCAGATTCATGCGGTGACTCCATCAAACAATTGGACTCGAATAGAGTGCCTGATGTTGGAATAGGGTCGACTGGGAGGATTGATCTGCTTCGCAGTGATGACAGCTTGCTCATTTCTAGAAAGTGATTCAACTATGGATGCAGGGTTCTAATTAAGCCATCCATCACGCAGCAGCCAATATTCTGCAGGAGAGTTGAGGCTAAAAGGGACGGATTGAGGGAAAAATCCTCATCTCCATACATGCCGTGTATGTCAGACCGCGGTGCTGGGAGATTAAACCACAACAGAAAATCTTATGTTTTGCATTCACAGCAGTAAAGGTCCTGCACTGGTTTTCCATTAGCCATCTGAAATTCATGTTTATATGCACCCTTGTGCCTAATTGTGTCCTCATATCAGCCGCATACACATTTACATTTACACTTGGCATTTAGCTGACACCGTTATCTTGGTATGAGAGGACAGGTAGTGGTTTAACAGCTCACTAACCATTTGACAAGCCAAATAGGCCCTTGTTGGCTACACATTTTAGGTTGTGAGGATCAAGCCTGGATTATAGGTTAAGATGAGAGCTTCAACGCTGTAAAGAGTATACAGGCATGTGAACTACGAGTGCATGATGAGAAGGTTTATTAAAAGCATTGATTTAATGACTTACTGCGGGCAGCTTGTCCGTCTTTAATTTGTTTTTTTACCCTCGGCTCGAGTTATGGCAGTGTCGGTCTGTCAGATGGTCCACCACTGTGGTCCAGACTGAGATATGTCCAAAAATAGTTGATGGATTTGCACACAACTTTGTACATTGATAGATCCCAGAGAATGGATCTGAATGACTTTGATGATCCTATGAAATTTCACATCGTCACAGTGTGGCTCATATTTGTGGTCTTGACAGTGACTCTGTGTCGGAAGGTGACGAGATAGTCAGGCCGGACAGGGCAAGCTGGTTAGCAGGCTAATTTTAATTACTGAAGCAAAACAAGAGGGTTGCTTTCCACTGCTGGAGACAACTCCTGGCGAGTAGGAATCAAGTTTGACCCTGAGCTCGCATCATTTCTTCTAGCCTCTTAAGTAAACAGTTGTTAATGCTAACTTTGGCTATGTAGCAATAGCAAAACTTGCATAGCTCCTTTACATTTTCATCTTGCGACACTGTGAGGTAAATATTTTTAGTTTTTCCAGTACTTTGGTTAATGATTCTTTAAAATAATGACATTCTGTATCAACCTCAGCTTTACTTTTTGAGGTTAGTGCCAATTAGAAAATGTTAGCATGCTGGTACACTAACTTAAGATGGTGGACATAGTAAACAGTAAACCAAATTAGCGTTGAAATTTTGGTATTGTCATTGCTAGCATGTTAGCATGCTGATGTAAGCATTTAGTACAGCCTGCCAGTAGCAGGTTGCTGTATACTCATAGTCTTGTTTAATGGGAACACATGAAACACATGTTAAGACGCACATATAGAAACACCGGACACATGCACCAGAATCAGGTGAGTAATTCTAGGAGCCTGCTATATGATTATTCTGTATGTGTCAACATTTTCTCCATGTTTGAAATTCATTGCGATTCATAGTGCCTGGGAATCCACATAAGGCAATGCCCACCTTTATTAACATGGGAGCTTTCCTTACACAACATCTATTACCATTTAGGTCCTCCTCCGCCTCCCTCTCACCTCCTCTCTCCTCATCTAAACCTGTTTTATATTTATGATGCTGATGATGACTTTTAGTGGTAATCTGTTATACTTCCCACAGTTTATGACTATGTATTCTGCTGATGTAGGTGTCTGACAATTTATGATGGGGCACAAACGACTCTTGAAAAAGGCGGCCACACACTAAGTTGATGCTCCCAAAAATCTTTATTAAGCGCAGCTATGACAATACGTCCTCATCAGGTAGGATGAAAAGATATTCACGCGCATAGTTGTGGTGTTGCATGGCCGTGAATAGTAAATGGAATTAGATGAAGATACCGGGTTACTTAACAAATAGAATATGTACTTTTTTGTACCCACTACTGAGATTTACTACTAATCAAATAGTTAGAGTTAAAGAACATATACGTTCAGTAAATATATTATTTAAACTGCCTCTGCCTGACACAAAATACAACTTTAGCTACAGGGTGTCTTCTTGACTGATCGGTGTGATGCCTCTTGTTCTACCTCCAACCTCTTGATCAGACCGCAACCCAGATGCTAGCCTTAGGCAAAGCTCCAATGTTTTATTGAGATGGCTGCCAATGTGCAGACCTATAATCGAAAGGTTTGAGATTGAAGTTAGCAGAAAAGCATTGTGTTTACAAAGTACAAAAAAACTCAAGGTGTATGAAAAGTAGTGTACAGCTACTCGCTTTGTTCTCCCTTCATCTGGAAAGACTAAAATGTAAAAAAAACAAAACAAAAAAACAACAACAAAAAAAAAAAAAAGGAAATGAAAACAGGGATCATGATTTGCATCTTAACTCAGTTCTCATCTAGCTGTGAAATAGTGAGCCAAATCAGCCTTTATCCTAATTGGTAAATGACAAATTAGACTTTGCCAATACTTAATTGAAATGCTAGGATAAATGCACCCACGCTGTTGCTGCTGCACTGTTGTGAGAGTAATTAACAAACCAGTCCACAAATGTACAGAGGGGGTAAAAATTATCATTTGTCTTCATTGGCGGAGTTGTGGGGATATTGCTCTTGGGGTCAAATTAATTCGTACTGGCTATCCATGTGGTTAGGGTGGATTGTTACACTTGAATACTGATTGTTGTTGTTATCCTTGAAGACTGAACCTGTGTTTTTATTTTTATTTTTTTCAACCAACGTTCAAACAATTAATTTTTTGAAACCCATTATGTAACTAGGACATTTGGTATTGGCTAAGAGAGAGAGAGGGCGATTTTTCTAGAGAGGGAGCTGAAGCTTAAAAACCCACAACACCATATCCATTTTGTGGAAGGGCGCGGCGAAAGTGCTTCATCGTTAAGTTCCATCTATCTTGTTGACAATGCTGGTGCGGTCTAATTTCATCATTTCAGTAAATAATGTATTTTCTTATTGCACAGGCCTGAAATTTCTACCTGAACCTGACCTGGGTCTGACAGCAAACAAAACAAATCCATCCCAAAGCCAATACTTTAACATCAAAACACTCTTTCTGTCTTATATACACACATACAAGCTCCACATATAAACTGGGACACTCTTCATAGCCCTGCTCTATTGCTGCTAATACCTACTCTCTAACATCATATCCACTCTATTTTCCAAGTCCCCAACTCAACAAGTACATTCACACATACACGCAATTTCTTATTAGTCCCTCAATGTCTTGAATACACCTTTAAGGTCTGTGACATTGTTCTAAAGTTCCAAATGAAATTGAAACAGTCCCAGGCGCTCATAGATTATAGATGGTTTGAACTTTAAAAAAAAAAAGAGAAAGAAACACATTTGTCTTTTATTTCTCTTTCTACTTCCTAGAACATATAATAAATCTCTAGATGATAAAACTTGGCATACTAATCTTGGTCTATTTCCATCTTCCACTTGAGAACTAAAAGGATTTTGAGCCACAGATAATGTTCCTTTCTATCTCCCCTGTTCATCCCTAACCTTTTGTGTTTCTCGGGGGGAGCTATTGTCTGGAATATGCACAGGCCATTTCAGGACAAAAGAAGCAGCCTCTAAGTGCAGCCCCTGCAGTACTTAAACTCAAAAACTACTGCAAAGTGGAAATCAGTTTTGCACAGTCTTGTGACCATATAATAATTATTTCATGTCTTAGTTGTCGTGGTTCAAGGTGGGTACAAGGTTTTTCTTTCAGGCATTTTTGTCCCATACAGCTCAACGTGTGCATCCTTTTTACTGCTGATTCTCATTTAGCTTATTTCTACTGTAATTCTTCTGTGGTAGTGGGAGTTTACATGGATCCATCTCGTGTGAGAAGGAGACCTTGATGTGAAACCAATGAGAGCTTGCTTCAGCATTCTTGAAACATATCAGCTCAAACTGAGAGGCTCTGTATAACGTGTATGATTACAGTTTGTGGCAGAAAGTTTTATAGGATTTTCCAGATGAAATTTCTTTGTGGAACTTGTTCGTAAATCAACAACCCAGCTGCATCTGGGTTGGTGGGGGGCTAGAGAACTAGAGGCCTTCACGGATCAACCTGTACCCTAGGACCCAAGACAGGACTAGAAAGGGTGTGGATCCACATTTCCCATGGTCAAACGGGTTCGAGTCGGGTCCTTGATCTGTTGGGCACAAATCTTTGGACCTGCTTAAGGCCTCTATTTTCCTTACTTACACCACTTTTTGTTATTTCTCATCCTACCTATCCATCCAGGTGTGGGTCACAATGCAACAGCTTATCACTCTCCCATTGGTGTATTTTCCTGTTGCGAGGACTCTACACACACTCACACACACGTGCGCACACACACAGCCAAAGCATTAATTTACTTAAACACATGGCCAAACATCCCCCCAACCGCACATCCAACTGCTCATGTTCACTTGTTTCATTTCAGTAACGCAATCAAGGCAGGCCATCTAATGTTATCTCAGCCACCCGGAGAGGACGCACACAGCAAAGCTTTTACCTCTGTAGCACGACTACAGGTGTTTCTGCTAGTATGCCAACAATCCGGTCCACTTGGCAGCAATGAAAAGAGGAGGCGCAACAAATGCACATGGCGAAATTATCCTCCTTCATTAATGCCTCCATGTTATTTCAATTTCCTCCTGTAAAGAGGTTATATAGGAAAAAATTATTGGGGCAAATAGTCCTGCCGATCTACAAGGAAATAATTGGCTTTTAGCTGCAGAGAGAGATTTCCTTGGCTGCCTGAACACAGAGACAGCTCTGGAGTTGCTTGGCGTGCTTACAGCATTAGCAGGGGACCGGCAGTGTGCAGAGGCCCCAATGACAGGGAGAAATAATTATGAACGGAAGCAATGTTCAAGCCAAGAAGCCAATTTGTAAATGTCTCTTGGTTGCTGCTGCTGTTGTGTGTGTGTGTGTGTGTGTCTGTGTGTGCTCTCATGAGCATGTCTGTTTATAGAGAAGTGGGTTTTTCTGTGGCTTTGAGTTGTGTGGGTGTGTTTATTGGTGACCGCTGTTGAGGCAGATGTTGTGTTGACTCCCTACTCGTCACCCCTCTCTATGACCTTTTGGTTCCGCGATCCTGAGCCCTGTATACTGTGAGCTTTGAAGATAGATAGATGATGAACTGGACTAACATTGCACTGCAAACATTTATCAGAAAAAAAAAAGAAAAAAAAAAGAAACGCATCTAAACGAAGACACTCTAATGAAATGGTGAAATCCTCTGTGGGTGGTAGGCTATTTTCTATAAGCTATGTCATACATAGCAAGTACCTGAATTTTAAATCAAGTATAAACACACTTTGCTCAAGCATCTTAGAGAAAAATTCTGCAGCAGTTATGAACATTTCACACCTGACAACCAAGTGAGGCATTAGTTATAGATAAAGACGACATATATTCTGAGATGGCAAATGAGTCGGGGGGGGGGGTGCTGGACTTACAACGATTGGGTAACTCAAGTAGCATCTGCTAAGCCTTTCAAATTCAACAGCTCGAGGATATCTAGTAAGAGCACAGTCACGATCTGGGGCTCTCGTTTAGACAAAGTCATCCCTTTCTCTCTCAGCCTCCGGGCTCGCCTTGCCAGACTTGGAGGTGTCACCTGGTATGGCAGACGGTGTCCCCCTGTCCCCGCACCTGTCACTCCTGCCACTGTGTCCTCTAACTCTGCTCATCAGTGCTATCTGGGGGGACTTTTTTCGATGACAAGAAGCCTGCATGGAGGCTAGTAGCCATCAAAACCTGCTTGGCGAGCGATCAAACACCTTGATACCACCTCCCTGGGTATGTGGAGTCTCTTTAAAAGCCAAAACCAAAAAAAAAAAGAAGAAAAAAAAAGAAGGGGTTTCTTTTCATTCAGTTGCACTTTGCACTGTGGTGGCTCAACAGAGAGGAGTTGCTGTAAGGATCTGCTAAAAATAAGGCAGATTTTATGGCGGAAGGGGGATAGGGTGTGGGGAGTGGGGGTGGGGGTGTGGGCTGGGGAGAAAATGAATATGTATGTGCATATTTATCCGGAAAATGATTACTTGCTGGAGCATTCATTAATCGTTTTTCATAATTCATTCTGTGCATATTCTCCTTTTTTATTGAATTTAAACAAACCCATTAACGGGGATTAACTTCCCTGAATGAGACTTTGGTTCTCTTCCCAATTGCTTCCAAAAAGGGCCCCTTGTTCCGTCAAGTGGAATTACTTGCGAGCGTCTGCAATCTCCTCGGAAAAGAATTATGGAACACAAGGGTGTGCTACACCGTCGCTCCTTCCCATTTTTGCCACTCTCCCTCAAGTCAATTTATAATCACTTTTCAAAGGATATATCCCCTCATTGTTCCTTTTTATAGCGGATGGGTGTGTGGAAAAGGTTTTTTTTTTTCCCCCTCACTAGTGTGAGCATTATTGCATGTTGTTTTTAATAACTGGTAATTTGTGTTTGACCATCATCACCATCTCTCCCATGGTTGTTGTCAAGTTATTTTCCTGGCCTTTGTTGCTGCTTATTGCATGGCACTAATTATAGCCTGAGGAGAATTGCTTTTCTGGACCCTGACCTCTTCCTTCTACTTAAGGCCATGGAAAGGATAGAAAAAAAAAAGAAAGAAAGGGAGCGAGAAAGGAATGAAAGAGCTAAAGGAGGAGTATAGGAAGCTTTTGTCGCTGATTAACCATAAGGCATACATTAATGATAATTGGAACGGAGGATGTGAGTGGAGCCGTGAGCAAGAAACGCATTCCTTCTTTGTGCGGTACACTCAAGATTCTGTTCATCACTGCTCTTTTTCTCTCTTCCTCTGAAGAATTAAGGAGAGCCAACAGAGTGCCATCAAGTCTGGGTGGAGGATGTGACTACCTTGGGGGGGACAACACAGAAAGACTGCATTGTATCCCACTGTGTAATGCTGCCCCAGATCTGTAATTACAGCGCACACTGCTTATTACAGTGTATAGGTCAAACCATTTGCATTTCAGTTCAATTCAAAATGTATTATTTTTAGATAATAATGTCTATCTATTATTGCTTTCTTTGTAATAATGTATTCAGGATAAAATATGTGCACTTCTTGAAATACTGCAGAGGACTCAATTTCCTCACATATATATACTGTGCATACATTTCCCATGTATCAATGGAGGACCATATGTGAGGGGAAATATATTTTCCATATTTTTTTTTTTTAAGTAGTTCTTTATTACTGTTCGGTTTCCACCAATAGGAAGTGGTACATTTAATAATATTACGACATTTCACCAGGGAACACTGGACATCTAAATGGCGATTGCCACCCAAGTAGGGGATGTGTCGCCCAAGGGTAAACATGGCCGCCAGCATTATTGTTCAGGGTGATGAGTCTCCCAAGCAGGTGCGCCTCTAACCACAAACCTCTAATGAGCACACCAATAAAGCAGCTCCGTGGCTGCACCAACGCAAAGACAATCCCACTCAAGGTGCTTACTCGCACACGTGCCAAGGCTCGCTTCATAGTAAAAATGTGCACACACATGCATAAACACACGCATCCAGAACATACAGTCATGGCTTTAGCTTCAAAGTGTTTACCGATTGTGTACCAGATGAGATTTACTTGCCCTGTTGGCACAGCTTGAGAACAACATGTAAGCGATGCCAGCCAAGCCAATTAGCTTTGATTCAGACATGAGACAAGAGGCCAAATATCAGACAGGATGGATGGGCATTGCTGTGACAGTTTCAAACATGAGCATATCAAATGTTGTCCCCAACTAAAAACGAGACAGAATAAAAGATTGCACTGGGTAGGTGGTTGGAGTAAGACTGTAAGACAGGTTAAAAAAAAAAAAAAAAAAAAAAGATTGAAAAAAGGAGATCTAGCATCAGTGCAGGAGGGTCTCCATGCACCCATTCCTTCGTCACTTACTTCTCCACCTCTCTCCCCACTCTCTCCATTCCCCCCGGAGCCCTTTGGTGAAAAAATGCCAAATGATCACGCTTCTGTGAGCACCATCTGGCAGCTCCTGCACTTATAGCACCCATCACATCTCTCACTTTCCTGCCGACCTACTACACTACAGTAGCACACTTAACCCTTTGTTCCACAGGGTGGTCAATACGGGAACCACTGACAATGGATCATTTCTTTATTTGACCGTGAAATCTTAGGTCACCAAGCGAAGCCGATGTGCAAAGAAATGGGTGACAACTGGAAATGGCAATGTAGTAATCAGGACGTTGTCTTGTTTTCCAGCCACATTATTGATGAACAACTGGGGTTAGCGCCAAGTGCGGTTTCCTGTGTCTTGTTCACAATAAAAGTCACCCTGTGTGTCACCAGTTGAAGGCTTTTAATGTGAAGCAGCAGCAGTAATGATGACGCATTATGTTCTGCTCTGGTGTAAAGACAGTGAACGCTAACAACAGGCGTTATCTATGTGATACAATTACGCCGGATTGGATGCATGCACTGTTTTCTGTGAATTTTGTGCATGTGAAGGCAATTTGAATCCAGTGTGAAAGTGGTGGAAATAAAAAAATAACATTAAAAAGATGTAATTACTGAATGATACAGTGAATGGCCATAAATGGGTCCTGAGTTCATAAATAGCTACAGGTTTATATCTAAGCTTGAACTAATGGTAAGAGAATCATCAGTGATAGCTGTGGGTGTGATGGCATGGAAACAGAGATATTCTGGAAACATGCAGTGGATTGTATATTAAAGAACAAATAAAATAAAAAAAAGCAGAGAAATTCAAATTATTTGGACAGTCAGTACAAACAAGCTATTCATTGCGTGCAAACAGAGAACAGTCATTGTCACTACAAAGCAAACACACACTCATTTCTAACACTCTGTGTCTCATATTTTATATTAATTACAGGGTGTCACAGAATATTTACATCACCCCATCAAGTGACCTACAAACTGACAAGAGCGAGGCAAAGTCTCTCTATTTCCAGTCGGGAGATGGACTTGATTTGCACTGCATATTGTATCAGGCAAAGTGTGTTGTGAACTTGATAATCTGGTTCTCCATGGGCGCCCCATGCCAAAAGCAACTGGAACATGGCCGAAATGGATTGTGTTAGCAGACACAGATAAGATGAATAATTCTGTGGCAATATGGCATCCAAATATTTATGTACCATTATGTATAACCAGTTCAACATTGCCTTGAAAGAATTCGTGGATACTGGACAACAAAGGGGCCAATAGAATGCGTTTGGCAAACATTACCTCCGGGGTTTTGGTTTATATGCAGCTGACAGGCCAACGTATTGTATGGGTCACATTTTATCAGGGCTGTTCATTTTTTTTTTTTTTTTTTTTTTATGCATACTGGATGTAATGGAAGTCAAGGGTGCAACATCTCTTATCTCATCACTTCTAAATCCACCTTGAAATTAAATTTTTATTTCTGTCAAACTCTTTGGTGCAATGGCCTTTGACCAGTTTTGACTTTTTTTCTCCTCATCTTATTTCCAATCTTCTTCAGATATATTGAACAAATGGACCTGTTGCTCTGGGCAATAAATTTTTTTTTTTTTTTGAAAACTTCATCACAATTCCTCACTTTGTACAAAAAAAAAACCTTCCAATTATCCATTTCCATGAAATCTGTGTCCCATCAAAGTCGCCCAGCCCTTTCTCACTTGCTGATTGCAAATTGTTGTGATAAAAAGCATCAGTTTGAATGCCTAAAATGTAACTCCTAAGCTTCAGCTCATATTATGATGAGTCTATTCCATCCAGCGCACTTGCCATTTAAAACTGCTCGTCACAGAAAAGCAGTAGGAGAAATATATAAATAACGAAAGTGCTTTCTGACACAATTTTGGCAGTTGCAGAGGAATTTGCTCGGCTGACAGGTGGAAGTGTGAGTAAGCAAAATCTGGAAAAATGAGAGATGGAAGTGGTGGTATGAATGTAGAAATGAAGTCGGCAGAGCGAGAGGCAGAAACAGAGTGACAAGCGAGTGAGCAAGTGAGAGAAATGAAGAGAGAAAGTGAGAAAGAGTGCAGAGACACAGGACAACACACCCTCTCTTCTTTTTTTTTTTTCTTTTTTTTTTTTTAACACATGTACCAGGACTAAATGAAACTTCCTCTGAGGGAAAGAGACACCATTTATAGGCCTCAGACTTCTTGCACTCTAATAGTTGAAAGAAAGGACTTCCTTTCCATCACAGACAATTTCTGCAACATCAGAAATATTCTACAGTCAACTCTGAAATTGCCATGACTCATGCTTCGTATGACTAATTTCTGAAATTACTGGGTAAACTATTGGGTGGGTGGCACTTTTTTGTTTGTGAATGTCAGTATACCCTGTTTAGTAGATCATGAGGATACAGGAACCACAATGAAAGTCAAAATTAAAATGAATGACTACTGTAGCAATAGTCCTACAGCCATGCTAGCAACCCTGTAAGCTAATGTGAGCATGCTAACACACTGATGTTTAGTAAATATAATGTTTACCTTGTCCACCATCTTAGTTTTAGCCTGTTAGCATGCTAATGTTCTCCTAACGACTAAAGAGCAATTTGGTTCATTAGCCAAAAATGTTGGCCAAAATTATGGCACTAGACATTAAAGTGGCTAGTTTTCTCTGCTGCTAAACAAGAACAAGTCCTGCCACTTGTCTTTTCAAGGAGATCCCATTAAAGCCAGAAGCACAATATATGAGGGACTGGTGATGGGTACTTTATGCCCTCTGGGTGCTCCATCTTTGGACTACTAATGCAAGCTCGCATCACAACCTGCATCAAAAGTGATCAATTACCATCTGGTCGAGAAGAACTTTAAGTTTCCATGAAGATACTTACTGAATGGTAAAACCAAAGCAATACACTGGAGCATTTTTTGAACAAAGGTAATGAGCCATAGCCAACACATTGACATTATAACAAGCAACAGCAGTTGCTTAAATTAGAAAACTGACCTGTCCTGTACATGTTTTCAAAGAGCCTTGTGAATTTGAAGATAACCAATCAGCTGATTGCTTCTGCTTAAATTCTGTAGATGAGTTTTTTTTTTTTTTTTGCTTCAATATTCTTGAATGCAAAAAGCTTTGAAGTCACTGATCCACTGACTGTGGAATAAAGTGTAAGCTATGCTGTGACCAACACGTTATTTCAAATCTCTGAAAAACCTTATCAGCTCGTAAGACATTATCATGCAAAACTCAAGTCAAAGCCAAAACAAAAATTAAATCAAAGAAAGACCTGTTGTGAAGTCTAAAAGAGCAAATTTTTGTGACTCAATTGCAAATCAACTCGTTTCCATCTCCACCACCCACACTTCACTCTCTTCCTCACTCCTTTTGTTCTGCAACATTTATCATACTGCTGTCATAAACCACACTCACTGACCACACACCACACTCAGCCTGGCTGTATCCACTTCAGGCACACGGAACATTCACAGTATTGTAATCCGCTAAAAAAAACCACGTATCTCCAAATCTGAACATTAAGAAAACATGATATTCACGTACTTCTTGAGCAAAGTAAACCATTGAAAAATATATTGAGAACGAAGTTAATGCAGCGCAGTTTTTCTTACATGTAGCTCAAACTATGTGGTTTTCATAGGTCAGCAATATGTTGAATAAATTTATAGAATATTGGTATATTTACTTTCCATGGGTGTAAAAGACATTGATGCTTGCAGGAAATCGAAACTCAATCAAATTCAATGTAGGACAGCTTAACTTACATCTGCTTCAATCAATCAATTCAAAATTAATTGAATTCCGTGCAGGTGTTTCTTGTCTTTAAACATGACTATGTCAACTACATCTCTTGTTGAACTAGTAGATAAGAAAAATGAAAAAGTAAAAAGATGTTCTTAAAATATTGGGATCTACTTTATATCTTATTGAATGTAATCAATGCACTGAACATTCGGATTAATGCTCCATCCTAAAGACAAGTTACAGTCAATTCATGCTGCAGAATTATCAGTCCTCTCACAAGCACCCTTTTCCTCCACAATCTCTATTCCGTGTAATTGATGGGAAGCCCAGCTATTGAGTATTTTTACTGGGAGCCCTCTTCCTGTAATTTCAATCAAGACTTTAGTGGGACAAATTCAATAGGACAGGGTCTAAATGAGGAACTATAATGCTGACTCTGTTTCCATATTGTCATGCGGCCAAATGTATTTCACCATCTGTTGGAAGCTTTCTAATCACCAGGCGTTTATGCTCAGAATGCACAAACTTAGACACAACACACACAACACAACCTACACACACACAGGGCCCTCATCTTATAAAATCATACCTAGAGATTAAATATGATATTGGGACACGTTGGAAATGGCAAATTTTAAACCAGCACCATGTTGGCACGTACACCACAACAGCTTTGCAGGAACATATTAAATAGCGTTATATTTTAATGCCGTTCACATGGAGAGATAAGCATATCACAGACCAAGACATACCTATGTGAAAATAAATACCAAACAAACTTTCAGCAGTGCATTTTTCATCATCTTATCTGCACACTGATCTCCTTTTGGCATTTCAGCTTATACTTTCACCATTGTGGTCGGCTCGTAGCGATACCTCGTTAGTGAGAATTCCCTTTGTCGTCGCCTGTGTTTGCAGTTTGTCTTTGCATTTGCGGACGGGCGACACCAAACAAGCCACATGAGTCAGACCCAAGATTTTCCTGGTGGTTGAAGCCAAGTGAAATGTTGTTGTCTGGGCCCGCAGCCAAGACTTCCATTAGGCCTTTGGCCCAGGTGAACAGTAATTAAACAACTGCGCTGAAGTCGGCACTACCACATCCTCCAGTCTTGCATTCAATTTTTTTGTTTATGTTGCTTTCGCCCAGCGGCCGTTTTTTTTTTTCTGTTTTCCCCCTCATGAAGAGATCTCAGCCATTATGTCTTGTTGTTGTATCTATTTCTCATTGGTGGTA
Organism: Seriola dumerili; assembly: GCF_002260705.1. Taxonomy (NCBI): domain Eukaryota; kingdom Metazoa; phylum Chordata; class Actinopteri; order Carangiformes; family Carangidae; genus Seriola; species Seriola dumerili. The sequence continues at coordinate 1,487,238 of NW_019174617.1, read as the reverse complement.
TGGAAATGTTGTCTTTGGAATAAATATTTAAACTAACTGTGAGGCATGTTTGCCCAAGGGGGTACAGAGATTGAAAAAGGGTGTGAGGAGGAGAACATGAGACAAAAGATACTGAGGGAGGTGAATAGGACAGGGGCATGCTGTGGTCTGAAAACAAACATGGAGTTTAGTTTGTAGTGCTCGACCAACACAGTCAAGCACTTCAAGCTGCATAAGCACCGGCTGTGACACACAGCTCATGCAGAGAAATTAAACACCTTAGCACCCGACTGCCCAACATCAAAAACGTATCATAAATCACACTTCTTTCTGGATCATAACTCAGTCAAAACCAACACACATGGACATTGATACACACCATTTAGATTTGTGGTGACTTGTAACTTTACATGCATATCTCATCTCTAAAAAGTTCCATTAATCCACTTATAAATAACAGAAAAAAAAGGCACTTTGCTATAACTCAAAATTTGCATAGGAATTACTTGTCTGTACATTCATGGATACACTGCCTAACGGAAATGCTATAGCTAATTTGGCATTGCTTTTAATGGTGCCAAGTCTGCCAAAGTGTAAACCAACAACCAATACAGGCTTAAAGAAGGTCGGTTAAAGTTGAAGCCCGCAGTGAACTCTCTGACTCCATAGACACACTGAACTTTCTAGTTTTACATCCCCTATAATAACCATAGGAACCGGTCCTCTAAGAAGCGTGAAGGCATTGCAGGACTGTGATGCGGTTTGCTTGATCGTGGGGACGCAGAATTTGCCGGCAGAGTCATTACTTTGCAAAACCTCTTGTTCTATAGAGGGATTCAATCATAGGAAAAACTGCTAAGAATAGCCATTGGACATGTATCAGGGATCAGCCTGAGAAAGAGCGAGACATCATCCATCAAGTCATCCTTATGTTTTAATAACCACCAATGTTTTCCACGCTTACGGGTAGGGGAATAAATAAAAAGAAAATTATAAGAGAAAGAGCTTCAACGGAGGGAGTAAGCCCAAACAGGAGTGGGACGGAGAATTAGGGGCTGAGTGCGCAGGCCTTTTTGTTCGGTTTGGATCTCTACTTCACTCTTCTCTCCCTTTATTCTGGGATCTGCAAAATCAGTGACAGGAGGGGGGAATAAGCTCTGCGAGATGAGACAGAAGAGGTGTATGACGAGTTGAGAGTATTTTAAACAGGAGAAGGAGCCGATGATAATCAAGAAAGCACATAAACAAATCAAATATAACGCATTAGGACAGACGGACAACTTGCAAAAGGGGAGGGGAGATTAGTGGTGGTTGGGAATTGATGGCAAATACTTCCTCACCCCCCCACCCCACCCACCACCACCCCACCTTTCCAGAAAAGACAGAGAGCGACTTTTAGAGAGAAGGATAGTGCTGAGGCTGCATTCAACAGACAGATTGCAGTGCGGCTCGCTGATCAGACACTCTCCACCCAGTTTCTCTGCCAGACACATACACACACAAAACACACACAATCAATACACACAACACAACACACACACACACACACCCATTGTAACCAAACGCTGGTGGGAAATCAGATTGTATGGTGCCCAGCTGGCAAGAGCTTTTGGGAGACAATATTTCATAATCTCATCTGGGTTTTGCATGCGAGCGAGGGTGAAAAAGAAAAGGGAGGACGGATAGCGGTCTGCCGATTAAAATTGAGTTTGTGCAAGTGTGTGTGTGCAGTGTGTGTGTGATGTGTGGGTGTGTTGTGTGTGCTGTGGGGGGTGGGGTGGGGGGGGGCTCATAGGAGGAACAGAGAGCATATTGTCAAATTCTGCCCTGATCTCTCTCCCAGCACGGATGAGGATCGATAGCCTTTTATGAAGGCGACTAGTGAACTAATATAGGTAACGTGAACGCCTTGTGCTGCAAATGAGCTGACTGTTGTGCACATATGTGAATTAAAGATGCAGAATGTCAACAGCAAACTAATAGTGCCTTCAGAAATTCATGCTACAAAAAATAAGAAATAAAAAAACCCTTCCCAAATCCAATGGAAGTGCTCAAGAAGTTACGCAGAACACCACCCAGAGCCTATCGAAGAAAAGGTGTGTGTGCAACAAAACCATGTAGAACCCCCCCCCCCTCATCAAACAAAGCAAAGTTATTGTTGTACGTGCAGATGTTGTGGCTTGTTAGTGTGTTGATTTTATCAAGACTGGATTGTTTAGGTTTCGGTGACGTGATCAGTTAACAAGTTAAGCATGAAACATAAAAACCTAAAGGCTGGAAAATGGAAAACTAGGATGTTACGAGACAAGAATTTACAATGAGGCAATCTCGGCAATAACTTTCTCACATCCAGGCAAAACTGTTCCAGAGGCATCATGTTATGTGTTTTCTGATGAATCTTAACATAGAGAGCAAGAGAGTAATAATTTGCTTTTCTAGCATTTAATTTTGGAGCAATTACTGCACATTAGCTTCTTTCTCTTGAGTTGGAGATTACATTATAACAGTAATTCCCTTGCTAGGTTATGTCGTATTTTCAATTGAAATAATATGTCCGTTACCAGGGTGCAGCATCACTCCATGTTTGTCCATTACCAGATTCTATACTTTAAATCTCATTTCTTGTGGAAGCACTGACTGAATATTTGCATAATTGCTCACTGCTGCCAGTGGTGAGTCCGTGATTATGGGCCTTCATAAAAACATGGGGTGTGCATACCCTGTCGGAAAATAAAAAATGATTTCATGCATACCTCTTAGGGTTTTTTTTATCCATCATTTGGGGTGAACTTTTACCCCATCTATGTTTCTATCATAAAGTGGCCCAATTGTGAGGACACAAGTCAGTAGTTACCGACCTTTTTTTCTCCAACATACCTCCAAGCCCCATCAGGTTTACTATTAATTACTAATACTAGAGATCTTATATCATGATTTAAGATCAAATGTCACACCAATTTGTTAATATGCTGTTATAGTTACTGTGTTTATTTTCCTCCTAAACATACATACCATGGATGTTTTCTTCTAATAATCTAATTTCTAGTATTTTCTCAACTTAGCTGCAGCTGCTCCTGGAATCTCGTCAACATATCCTCGGGTAGTAACTGCAGAGAACCCCTGTGGAAATAACTGCGATAAGCTGTAGTGTGCATACTGCCATAATCATCAACAGGTGGAAATTGCACATATGGTGCACAAAATACATCCGGATCCATACAAAACCAAAAAAACAATGCAAACTGAACCTTCATTAAAAGTTCCATTTCAAAGCCTTTATGGTGATTGTTCGGATAGGAATTAGTGTTTAGTACTAGCAAAAAGAGGGACAATGAGGCCATTTTTATGACTAAGGTAGAAATGTTTTCTGTGGTCTCTGCCAGCAAAGGAAGTGTTGGCCTCTGTCCAAAAACACTGCACATGAATGGTCAACTTGTGCAGTTAAGCACCTGTGATTTGGCCCACTGCTCGCACGAACACTA
>NW_019174617.1:1475714-1483752 GCF_002260705.1 Seriola dumerili | reverse complement strand
GATACTCCGATGGTTGTTGTCAAGTTATTTTCTGGCCTTTGTTGCTGCTTTATTGCATGGCACTAATTATAGCCTGAGGAGAATTGCTTTTTCTGGACCCTGACCTCTTCCTTCTACTTAAGGCCATGGAAAGGATAGAAAAAAAAGAGAAGAAAGGGAGCGAGAAAGGAAATGAAAGAGCTAAAGAGGAGTATAGGAAGCTTTTGTCGCTGATTAACCATAAGGCATACATTAATGATAATTGGAACGGAGGATGTGAGTGGAGCCGTGAGCAAGAAACGCATTCCTTCTTTTGTGCGGTACACTCAAGATTCTGTTCATCACTGCTCTTTTTTCTTCTCTCTCTGAAGAATTAAGGAGAGCCAACAGAGTGCCATCAAGTCTGGGTGGAGGATGTGACTACCTTGGGGGGGACAACACAGAAAGACTGCATTGTATCCCACTGTGTAATGCTGCCCAGATCTTGTATTACAGGCGCAACATTGCTTATTACAGTGTATAGGTCAAACCATTTGCATTTCAGTTCAATTCAAAATGTATTATTTTTAGATAATAATATGTCTATCTATTATTGCTTTCTTTGTAATAATGTATTTAGGATAAAATTGTGCATTTCTTGAAATACTGCAGAGGACTCAATTTCCTCACATTATTATACTGTGCATACATTTCCCATGTATCAATGGAGGACCATATGTGAGGGAAATATATTTTCCATATTTTTTTTTTTTAAGTAGTTTCTTTATTACTGTTCGGTTCTACCAATAGGAAGTGGTACATTTAATAATATTACAACATTTCACCAGGGAACACTGGACATCTAAATGGCGATTGCCACCCAAGTAGGGGATGTGTCGCCCAAGGGTAACATGGCGCCAGCATTATTGTTCAGGGTGATGAGTCTCCCAAGCAGGTGCGCCTCTAACCACAAACTCTCTAATGAGCACACCAATAAAAGCAGCTCCGTGGCTCGCACCAACGCAAAGACAATCCACTCAAGGTGCTTACTCGCACACGTGCCAAGGCTCGCTTCATAGTAAAAATGTGCACACACATGCTAAACACACGCATCCAGAACATACAGTCATGGCTTTAGCTTCAAAGTGTTTACCGATTGTGTACCAGATGAGTTTTTACTTGCCCTGTTGGCACAGCTGTGAGAACAACATGTAAGCGATGCCAGCCAAGCCAATTAGCTTTGATTCAGACATGAGACAAGAGGCCAAATATCAGACAGGATGGATGGGCATTGCTGTGACAGTTTCAAACATGAGCATATCAAAATGTTGTCCCAACTAAAACGAGACAGAATAAAGATTGCACTGGGTAGGTGGTTGGAGTAAGACTGTAAGACAGGTTAAAAAAAAAAAAAAAAAAAAAAGATTGAAAAAAGGAGATCTAGCATCAGTGCAGGAGGGTTCCATGCACCCATTCCTTCGTCACTTACTTCTCCCACCTCTCTCCCACTCTCTCCATTCCCCCCGGAGCCCTTTGGTGAAAAAATGCCAAATGATCACGCTTCTGTGAGCACCATCTGGCAGCTCCTGCACTTATAGCACCCATCACATCTCTCACTTTCCTGCGACTACTACACTACAGTAGCACACTTAACCCTTTGTTCACAGGGTGGTCAATACGGGAACCACTGACAATGGATATTTCTTTATTTGACCGTGAAATCTTAGGTCACCAAGCGAAGCCGATGTCGCCATAGATAGAAATGGGTGACAACTGGAAATGGCAATGTAGCAATCAGGACGTTGTCTTGTTTTCCAGCCAAATTATTGATGAACAACTGGGGTTAGCGCCAAGTGCGGTTTCCTGTGTCTTGTTCACAATAAAAGTCACCCCGTGTGTCACCAGTCGAAGGCTTTTAATGTGAAGCAGCAGCAGTAAGATGACGCATTATGTTCTGCTCTGGTGTAAAGACAGTGAACAGCTAACAACGAGGCCGTTATCTATGTGATACAATTACGCCGGATTGGATGCATGCACTGTTTTCTGTGAATTTTGTGCATGTGAAGGCAATTTGAATCCAGTGTGAAAGTGGTGGAAATAAAAAAATAACATTAAAAAGATGTAATTACTGAATGTAAATACAGTGAATGGCCATAAATGGGTCCTGAGTTCATAAATAGCTACAGGTTTATATCTAAGCTTGAACTAATGGTAAGAGAATCATCAGTGATAGCTGTGGGTGTGATGGCATGGAAACAGAGATATTCTGGAAACATGCAGTGGATTGTATATTAAAGAACAAATAAAATAAAAAAAGCAGAGAAATTCTAATTATTTGGACAGTCAGTACAAACAAGCTATTCATTGCGTGCAAACAGAGAACAGTCATTGTCACTACAAAGCAAACACACACTCATTTCTAACACTCTGTGTCTCATATTTTATATTATATACAGGGTGTCACAGAATATTTACATCACCCCATCAAGTGACCTACAAACTGCAAAGAGCGAGGCAAAGTCTCTCTATTTCCAGTCGGGAGATGGACTTGATTTGCACTGCATATTGTATCAGGCAAAGTGTGTTGTGAACTTGATAATCTGGTTCTCCATGGCGCCCCATGCCAAAAGCAACTGGAACATGGCCGAAATGGATTGTGTTAGCAGACACAGATAAGATGAATAATTCTGTGGCAATATGGCATCCAAATATTTATGTACCATTATGTATAAACAGTTCAACATTGCCTTGAAAGAATTCGTGGATACTGGACAACAAAGGGGCCAATAGAATGCGTTTGGCAAACATTACCTCCGGGGTTTGGTTTATATGCAGCTGACAGGCCAACCGTATTGTATGGGTCACATTTTATCAGGGCTGTTCATTTTTTTTTTTTTCTTTTTTTATGCATACTGGATGTAATGGAAGTCAAGGGTGCAACATCTCTTATCTCATCACTTCTAAATCCACCTTGAAATTAAAATTTTATTTCTGTCAAACTCTTTGGTGCAATGGCCTTTGACCAGTTTTGACTTTTTTCTCCTCATCTTATTTCCAATCTTCTTCAGATATATGAACAAATGGCACTGTTGCTCTGGGCAATAAAATTTTTTTTTTTTTTTGAAAACTTCATCACAATTCCTCACTTTGTACAAAAAAAAAACCTTCCTAATTATCCATTTCCATGAAATCTGTGTCCCATCAAAGTCGCCCAGCCCTTTCTCACTTGCTGATTGCAAATTGTTGTGAATAAAAGCATCAGTTTGAATGCCTAAAATGTAACTCCTAAGCTTCAGCTCATATTATGATGAGTCTATTCCATCCAGCGCACTTGCCATTTAAACTGCTCGTCACAGAAAAGCAGTAGGAGAAATATATAAATAACGAAAGTGCTTTCTGACACAATTTTGGCAGTTGCAGAGGAATTTGCTCGGCTGACAGGTGGAAGGTGAGTAAGCAAAATCTGGAAAAATGAGAGATGGAAGTGGTGGGTATGAATGTAGAAATGAAGTCAGGCAGAGCGAGAGGCAGAAACAGAGTGACAAGCGAGTGAGCAAGTGAGAGAAATGAAGAGAGAAAGTGAGAAAGAGTGCAGAGACACAGGACAACACACCCTCTCTTCTTTTTTTTTTCTTTTTTTTTTTTACACATGTACCAGGACTAAATGAAACTTCCTCTGAGGGAAGAGACACCATTTATAGGCCTCAGACTTCTTGCACTCTAATAGTTGAAAGAAAGGACTTCCTTTCCATCACAGACAATTTCTGCACATCAGAAATATTCTACAGTCAACTCTGAAATTGCCATGACTCATGCTTCGTATGACTATTTCTGAAATTACTGGGTAAACTATTGGGTGGGTGGCACTTTTTGTTTGTGAATGTCAGTATACCCTGTTTAGTAGATCATGAGGATACAGGAACCACAATGAAAGTCAAAATTAAAATGAATGACTACTGTAGCAATAGTCTACAGCCATGCTAGCAACCCTGTAAGCTAATGTGAGCATGCTAACACACTGATGTTTAGTAAATATAATGTTTACCTTGTCCACCATCTTAGTTTTAGCCTGTTAGCATGCTAATGTTCTCTAACGACTAAAGAGCAATTTGGTCATTAGCCAAAATGTTGGCCAAATTATGGCACTAGACATTAAAGTGGCTAGTTTTCTCTGCTGCTAAACAAGACAAGTCCTGCCACTTGTCTTTTCAAGGAGATCCCATTAAAGCCAGAAGCACAATATATGAGGGACTGGGTGATGGGTACCTTTATGCCCTCTGGGTGCTCCATCTTTGGACTACTAATGCAAGCTCGCATCACAACCTGCATCAAAAGTGATCAGATACCATCTGGTCGAAGAAGAACTTTAAGTTTCCATGAAGATACTTACTGAATGGTAAAACCAAAGCATACACTGGAGCACTTTTTGAACAAAGGTAATGAGCCATAGCCAACACATCTGACATTATAACAAGAACAGCAGTTGCTTAAATTAGAAAGACTGACCTGTCTGTACATGTTTTCAAGAGCCTTGTGAATTTGAAGATAACCAATCAGCTGATTGCTTCTGCTTAAATTCTGTAGATGAGTTTTTTTTTTTTTTTTGCTTCAATATTCTTGATGCAAAAAGCTTTGAAGTCACTGATTCACTGACTGTGAATAAAGTGTAAGCTATGCTGTGACCAACACGTTATTTCAAATCTCTGAAAAACCTTATCAGCTCGTAAGACATTATCATCAAACTCAAGTCAAGCCAAACAAAAATTAAATCCAAAGAAAGACCTGTTGTGAAGTCTAAAAGAGCAAATTTTGTGACTCAATTGCAAATCAACTCGTTTCCATCTCCACCACCCAACCTTCACTCTCTTCCTCACTCCTTTTGTCTGCAACATTTATCATCACTGCTGTTTCATAACCACACTCACTGACCACACACCACACTCACCTGGCTGTATCCACTTCAGGCACACGGAACATTCACAGTATTGTAAATCCGCTAAAAAACCACGTATCTCCAAATCTGAACATTAAGAAAACATGATATTCACGTACTTCTTGAGCAAAGTAAACCATTGAAAAATATATTGAGACGAAGTTAATGCAGCGCAGTTTTTCTTACATGTAGCTCAAAACTATGTGGTTTTCATAGGTCAGCAATACTATGTTGAATAAATTTATAGAATATTGGTATATTTACTTTCATGGGTGTAAAAGACATTGATGCATTGCAGGAAATCGAAACTCAATCAAATTCAATGTAGGACAGCTAACTACATCTGCTTCAATCAATCAATTCAAATTAATTGAATTCCGTGCAGGTGTTTCTTGTCTTTAAACACGACTATGTCAACTACATCTCTTGTTGAACTATGTAAGAAGAAATGAAAAAGTAAAAAGATGTTCTTAAAATATTGGGGATCTACTTTATCTTATTGAATGTAATCATGCACTGAACATTCGGGATTAATGCCTCCCATCCTAAAGACAAGTTACAGTCAATTCATGCTGCAGAATTATCAGTCCTCTCACAAGCACCCTTTTCCCTCCACAATCTCTATTCCGTGTAATTGATGGGAGCCCAGCTATTGAGTATTTTACTGGAGCCCTCTTCCCTGTAATTTCAATCAAGACTTTAGTGGGACAAATCAATAGGACAGGGTCTAAATGAGGAACTATAATGCTGACTCTGTTCCATATCTGTCATGCGGCCAATGTATTTCACCCATCTGTTGGAAGCTTTCTAATCACCCAGGCGTTTATGCTCAAGAATGCACAAACTTAGACACACACACACACACACACACACCTACACACACACCGAGCCCTCATCTATAAAATCATACCTAGAGATTAAATATGATATTGGACACGTTGGAAATGGCAAATTTTAAACCAGCACCATGTTGGCACGTACACCAACAACAGCTTTGCAGGAACATATTAAATCAGCGTTATAGTTTAATGCCGTTCACATGGAGAGATAAGGCATAGTCCAAGACATACCTATGTGAAAATAAATACCAAACAACATTTCAGCAGTGCATTTTTCATCATCTTATCTGCACACTGATCTCCTTTTGGCATTTCAGCTTATACTTTCCACCATTGTGGTCGGCTCGTAGCGATACCTCGTTAGTGAGAATTCCCTTGTCGTCGCCTGTGTTTGCAGTTTGTCTTTGCAGTTTGCGGACGGGCGACACCAACAAGCCCACATGAGTCAGACCCAAGATTTTCTGGTGGTTGAAGCCAAGTGGAATGTTGTTTGTCTGGGCCCGCAGCCAAGACTTCCATTAGGCCTTTGGCCCAGGTGAACAGTAATTAAACAAGACTGCGCTGAGTCGGCACTCCACATCTCCAGTGCCTCTGCATTCACATTATTTTTGTTTATGTTGCTTTCCAGCGGCGTTTTTTTTTTTTTTCCCCCTCATTGGAGATCTCAGCCATATGTCTGTTGTTGTATCTATTTCTCATGGTGTATGGAAATGTTGTTTTGGAATAAATATTTTAACTAACTGTGAGGCATGTTTGCCCAAGGGGGTACAGGAGACTTGAAAAAGGGTGTGCAGGAGGAGACATGAGACAAAGATACTGAGGGAGGTGAAAGGGACAGGGGCATGCTGGTGGTCTGAAAACAATGGAGTTAGTTGTAGTGGCTCACCAACACAGTCAGCACTTCAAGCTGCAGCACCGGCTGTGACACACAGCTCATGCAGGAAATTAAACCCTTAGCACCCGACTGCCACAAATCAAAAACGTATCAAAAATCACACTCTTTCTGGGATTCATAACTCAGTCAAAACCAAACACATGGACATGATACACACATTTTCAGATTTGTGGTGACTTGTACTTTACATGCATATCATCATCTCTAAAAATGTCCATTAATCCACTTATAAATAACAGAAAAAAAGGCACTTGCTATAACTCAAAAATTTGCATAGGAATTATCTTGTCTGTACATTCATGGATACACTGCTAACAGGAAATGCTAATAGCTAATTTGGCATGCTTTTAATGGTGCCAATCTGCCAAAGTGTAAACAACAACAATACAGGCTAAAGAAGGTCCGTTAAAGTTGAAGCCCGCAGTGAACTCTCTGACTCCATAGACACACTGTACTTCCTGTTTACATCCCCCTAAATAACCATAGGAACCGGTCCTCTAAGAACTGAAGAGCATGAGGACTGTGATGCAGGTTGCTGAAGGGGGACGCAGATGTTCCGCAGAGTCATACTTTGCAAACCTCTGTTTAAGAGGGATTCATCATAGGAACTGCTAAAAATAGCCATTGACAATGTATCAGGGACAGCACTGAGGAAGAGCAGCATCATCCATCAAGTCATCTATGTTTAATAACCACAAATGTTTCCACCTAGGGTAGGGGAAAAAAAAAAAGAAAATAAAGGAGAAAGAGCTCAACGGAGGGAGTAAGCCCAAACAGGAGTGGACGGAGAGATTAGGGGCTGAGTGCAGGCCTTTTTGTTCGTGTTTGATTCTACTTCACTCTCTCTCCCTTTATTCTGGGAATCTGCAATCAGTGACAGGAGGGGGGAATAAGGTCTGGAGATGAGACAGAGAGAGGTGTATGACGGAGTGAGGAGTATTTAAACAGGAGAAGGAGCGATGATAATCAAGAAAGCACATAAACAAACAATAACGCATTGACAGACGGACACTGCAAAGAGGGGAGGGGGAGATAGTGGTGGTGGGATTGATGGCAGAAGATACTTCCTCACCCCCCCACCCCACCCACCACCACCACCACCTTCCAGAAAGACAGAGAGCGACTTAGAGAGAAGGATAGTGCTGAGGCTGCATTCACAGAAGATTGCAGTGCAGGCTCGCTGATCAGACTCTCCACCATTTTCTCTCCAGACACATACACACACATAAACACACACAAATACAAATACACAGGAGTATTTAAACAGGAGAAGGAGCGATTGATAATCAAGAAAGCACATAAACAAACAATAACGCATTGACAGACGGACACTGCAAAAGGGGAGGGGGAAGATAGTGGTGGTGGGAATTGATGGCAGAAGATACTTCCTCACCCCCCACCCCACCCACACCA